>NC_044500.1:7825540-7930540 GCF_902362185.1 Chanos chanos | reverse complement strand
CCCAATAATGATTTTTTTCCCCTCTCCATGCAACACACTTAATTGTGTTAAGAAGATTGAGCTACTCCCATTCATTAGTCATGTGATTATAAGTCACACTGATATCACCTATTAGAGATTAACAGCCAAAATTACCTGGGGACTGTTGTAATTCATTACCGCATATTACAATGTCATGTTACAATTGACTGTGGATAACAAGTCAAGAAAGAAATCCATACCTCATCTCATTTCTAATGATCGCTGTCAATGATACCCACGTGAAACACAGTCGATAAATAAGGACCTGATGAAAAATGAAAGAAAAGAAAAAAGTGGACGTGGGTTGTTCTTCAGTAAACCGCTGATAACATATCACTGCGTTCAGTTAAAAAATGCCCCCCCACCCCCCCGAGGAGAGGAAAGAAAAAATGCATAGGGCATGTACCAAGTCCAGTTCATGGGGGCAGCCTAAAGTCCAGTTCTGGAGAAGTACTTGATTAGTTCTTGACAAAAGAACTACTGTGTTGATGTGAAAAACATGGAAAACCAATGGTCCTCCAGGACTGGACTCACAGGCTCTGTTTAACTAGAACATCAACACGCTCTAAAAAAGGAATTTATCCAAGTGTGCCAAGAGTGGGTCAATCCCAATGGGATCAACAGTTCAACATCCAGGGTGAAAATATGCAATTATGTTTCACCTCATTTCATTCTGACCAGCAATTATATAATAAATGGGTTCACAGTCACCAACTGACCATACACTAATCCTCTTAAGCCACTCTTAAGGCAGCTGCTTCCAGAGTAAAAAAAAAAGAAAAAAAGAAAAAAAAGTCATTTGCTGAAATGGTGCCAGTGCTGTTACTTCTGGTTCACAGTTGGAGTGCACTAGGCCGATTAAATCAAAAGCTAAACACATCTAATGCAAACTGGCATCTAATATAATTTGTCACGTAGAACCTGGTTAGTAATTGTAAGACATTATGTACTGATTAATCCATCTTATTATACCTTGACATACAAGTTGGTGCTGTTAGTAAGCTGTATCTTTACAAACAGCAAGCGAATATTGAAGTAAGCGGAATTTCCTCTTCATTTCATCTTTTGTTCTCCTTTCTTTTTTTATTTATTTATTTTTTTATCATTGTACAGTGAGTGGAAGAGCTAAAGCCGGGAGTAAAAATAATATGAGGAGAACTGAGAAAATCTTGACAGAATGAAACTTCTCCAGGGGTCTGTGACCCCGGGGATCTGTTCCATTCTCTCCTCCTACTGACGGTTATCTCTGAGTGTGCCCCCGGCCCGTTCCTCGGTGGTCAGGGAGGGGAGGTCTACACTGATTGAGATGTGAGTTCGCCTTCTCCGCGGGGCACCGACAAACCTGCCTCTCATCATTTACACTTCCCAACACTCGATAATTCAGGTCTGATCAGAAGCTATCCTCTCGCTTGGCAAAAAGTGGAAAAGTACAGTATCCCGTTCAGATCCACCCCGCATTAGTTTAATGTACAGTTGTGTATACCCTAAGTACATAGAACTTATAATCGGTTAAACATCGATATACGTTGTAAATATATGTTGTACTCATGTATTATGTGATGCATTGATTGGGTTATGAAAACAGAAGAACTGCTCAACCTTAACCTGTAGTTATTATTTGTTAATATATTTACTATTTAATGTTGTGTTAATAGGGGTGTGTTTTTCACTTATCTCAGCCTTCACAAATTATGTGTGTATTTAATGTTAGAGTGTCTATTAAATTACTGTTTACTGATATTCCTTCATCCTGCCTGCGTTTGTTATCCCATTTCTCAGTGACTGTGGAGACAATGGATGCATATTTCCAGGGAGAACAGAGGTAGACGTATTGTTAGTGCGTGAATGGAAATTACGCTCTTCTACTCATTGTTATTCAGAGCGTACGTTCTTTCAAATTCCCATAGTTCATCTTGTCTCCTTACAGAGCCCCCCAGTCGGCCATCTCGGTGATTTGTAGGGCGACGATATCGGAAAACAAAGGACCTGTTGTCACTTGTTGTTCACTTATTTCATATTATACCAGGTGACACTCTTTGCACGGAATTTCTCATTGTTTTGATGTCAACCCTGAGGACGGATGACGAGCTGTAAGACAGGAGAGGAAAAAAAAAACAAAAAAAAAACAGGGCCATATTTACATCTCTTTGTTACACTCCCCTGAGGGTCGTCATCTACGAAATCCATTAAAATGAAATGTGCAAATGAGAGCTTTACGTGTTGAAAAGTTGTATCTCATTATTAAAAAATTTGCATGCCTGTCATCAACCGATTCCAATAAAAGTAGGGAAAAAAAAGTTTGCGCTGAGACCGATAAACGAACATGAACAGATCCTGTCATATCCTGGTAATTTATGCAAGAACTGTTTTAATTTGACTCCGATATCAAATGGATTCTGTTTAAATTAGCGACGGCAGAATGAATTTTCACTCAGACCAGTTGTCAAATATCAGAGATTGCAAACCCGCCACAGTAGTAGCTGTACGCTGTACTCGCGACCCATGAATCTTTTTCTTAACCGAGTAGCTCTGTCTCCTTCACCGCGTAAGGCCAATATATAGCTTCATTGTTCCGGGTCTTACGATGTAATCATAGCACTAACTGTATTTTCTCTTGCTTCTTTCTCGCAATCTGACAATTTCACTAACATGGATAAAACGTCACCTTAAAGCAGAGGGTACGATAATTAAAATTCAGCAGGTTAACCAATCAATTTCACAAATGAATCCATCCCTTATCTGTGGGAGCCCTCAGTCATACTGGTAAGCTTGATATTGATTTTTGTTTTTCTTTATCAGGTTGTTTTCATACCAGCTTTAGCCATACTAATCAACCATTCTGCACCTAAACCCTGTTAGTCTCTCCATACAGTCAAATATTATCCGTTTATCATGCATTTAATAAAAATAAATAAATGAATAATAAAAAAATTAAAAAAGAAAACTGATGCACTGCGGCATACTCAAAATCTTGTCCACTTTCGTTTTTTTTTGAGAGAGTTTCTTGTGGCAAACAGACTGTTAATTCTTTCCATTTCAAAGGAAACATTAAGCATTTTAATATCATACTTCAGTTACATTCAATAGGCACAATCACCATATACTTCATACTCATAGATGCCCTTAACACGGTTTACATCAGCGCTAATGTTTAAATTCCTTTTTTTTTTTTTTGGATGGACACAGACGGATACTTACTTAGCAGCCCATTCTCACAAATGCAGCCAGCGTGACAACATTTACAATACCCGAAACAAACATTAGACACAGCTGACAAGTTCAAGCTTTATTTTGATTTTGTCGCTTAATATGTCCCACAGTAGTCAAGGCCATTGCTTAATAATGAGTTGGAGTATTTAAAGGACTGGGCCTTGTTCCAGTTCTTTTCAGTGTTCCCTTTCCTTGTTACCATGGTTCTTTATTAATTAACAGGATAAATAGCAATCGTGATGAAAGCCCTGTGAGGTTGTGTGATGATTGTTTTGTATTGCTTCAACAGACTCAGCACTGTTCGTCATTACAGTTGCCTCATTAGAAAAGGACACAAGGTAAAGGAAACGTGTAACAGTATTGGAACAGGGCCCAGGCATTAAAACACTTCAAATACTTTTTTAACCCGGGAATTACGACAGAGCCAGCAAGTGCACTGAAAGCCATGACTCACTTCAAAATGTTCCTTACACATAAGAATAGCCGTGCAAGCGGTCTTCAGCCGTCTTTTTCTCATATTGCATATGCACCGCAAGCCTGCTTTAGACATGAAAAGTTTCAGTGACTTTGAAGTTATGTTGACAGTGGTAACCTCTCCTACCAACAGTTAGTCATTTTAGCTTGGACGTCTTGTTTGTTTCAGAAAAAAAAAATAAAATAAATAAAAAAAAATCACGTGTCAGAATTCCAAACCGAAGGAGGTGTGAGCGTGAGGCTTCGCTGAGCTTTGGCGAGGAGCCTTGAGAAGAAGGTTAAATGTTTGAGCTGCCATATTTTAGAGCTAAGCTACCCAGCATTAGCCGGTCCATTTGAACACAGTGACTGTAAACGGCTCTGTGGCAAACAAACCCAGCGTGATCTCTGAGTGCTTCAGCAAATACAGCTTATTGCTTTTCATCGCGTAATCAGCTTTAAAGAGCCTGTCTCTCTCTGTCTATGGGAGCAAGCTATGACGGGTATCATGCTGATAAATTATATTACGGGTTTGCTAAAGTGTCCAAGTGTGTGTGTGTTTTTGATAGTTTTGTGAATTATCATCAAAGGAAACTATTTATGTATATATATATGTATATATGTATTTATGTGTATATATATTTATATATATGTGTGTGTGTGTGTGTGTGTGTGTGGTGTGACTCTGTGTATGTGTGTGTATGTATAGCTGAGATATGATGAATATGATTCATTGGTTTTATGATGGAATCATACTTTCACTGATATCAAAACCTTTGCAGAGACCAGTATGTTGGTGGAGTGCTGCTGAACTTCCCAAGGACGCTGTTTACATCCATGTTCTAATGCTCATTTGCATGTCATTTCTCCCCAGCCTGGAGCTTCTGAAACCCATACGGTCTGGCCCGTCCAGTTCACTTTTCCCACAATGCACTCCAGTGCTATATTTTCAATTATTTTTCAACTTTGTTATAATAAGATTGGACAGGCCTCTCACAATAACAATATGAATTTTTGAACTTAATATTTAAATTCACAGATTGCGAGGCAGTAGTCAATCACAGCATCTCGCTGTGTTTGCGTGTTTGCAAATTAATTTAACAACACATCTGCATATAAACATGTGTGTGCGCGTGCACGTTTGTGTGTGTGTGTGTGTGTGTGTGCGTGTGTGATTGGTGAGGCTGAGGTAAACCGTTTACCTGTGTGCCTGTCGTGTTAACAGACTGATGAATCTTTTCCCCCAGGGGAGAGGGAGAGATGAGAAAGGCTGAAATGGTATCCTTTGCTTGATGGTTTTGACAGCTAGGTAATGATGCACTTAATGAAGTCCAGGGAAAATTTATACTCCAACAACATGGGTGTAGATCCAAGTGGGTACAGTGTTGCTGCAGTAACTGTCTGTGATCAAATGGCTGAAGCTGGCAGGAAATGATAGCGAGAGTCCACAGGGAATTTTTGGATGCATCCGCAGGTATCAGGTGCTCCTCTGAACCTGTTGGCATAGCAACCGTCGTGTAGGCTATGGTAGCCTTTATCTCTCTCACAGTTATGTTTCCTTTTTTTTTTCTTTTTTTGCACATACTCACTCTCTCTCTCTCTCTCTCTCTCTCTCTCTCTCTCTCTCACTCTCTCTCTCTCTCTCTCTCTCTCTCTCTCTCTCTCTCTCTCACTCTCTCTCTCTCCCTCTCCCCCCCCCTCTCTCTTGTCATAGTACATTTGTTGCAAATGGTCCTTTGTGTGACCAAAATCATAAATAAATAAATAAATAAATGAGTGAGTGAATAAAATGCCCCTGTACATTAGTGAGGTTCCTACACTGAAACCCCACAAGTATGTGTAGGGACCATACATATTTATGTCAATTCATGTAATTAAAACCATATTAACCACGCCCCTGGGGATTTTCTTTCTTTCTTTTTTTTTTTTTTAACAAGAGACATATGTTGGTAAAACAAAGACTTTGTTCAAGCCACAGTGTTCATGCCAGTTATCTTGTCTATTTACCTTAATTGACTTGATCTCTCTTCATTATCGCGTGGATGTAATAGTTCACAGTTGTCATGGTTCATAGTTGTCACCACTATATTTGTACTGTAGAGACATTCATTACTATCTTCGAAAGACAACTGGTTCTCCTCTGACCAATCAGTCCCCTGCTTTGTCAGCTCAGTGGCCACCTGCTCAACCAGTTCATTATCTAATCACCACATGCATCTGTTCTCCGCTCACTGACTCATTAGGTCTCTTGTATATATATATAACAGGCGTGCCTTCAGTTGCCCTCTGTGCAGTCTTTCGCGTACAAGAGTGACCTGGCCCGTTTAGCCCTGTTTCCTGTTAGCATCCCTGTTAGCAACCGCGTTCTGGGTCGCTTCTCTATCCTTGTTCGTTGACCCCAGACCTGTTTTACGATCTCTCATTTTGTGTTTTGCCCACAGTGGCCTGTTAACTGTGTGCGGAACTTTGGCTTACGTTTCGAATTAGATATCGTCTTCGCCCACTGCGCTCGGGTCTAGCCTCATTCTGAATTTTTGACAGCAACAAAAAAAATCAAAGGACGAAAGACCCCTAATTTATACCCCTATTTTCTCCGCCCTACGCAGTGCAAACACATTTGAATAAATGTCCATCTCAAAAGATTACAGAAACCATTGGAAAGAAAAGAGACCAAAATGCGCTGCATAGAAGCACATATCAAATTCATATGCTTTATAAAATTCTGAGACTTGTTGTTTGGAATAGTCAGGAAAGCTTTGGGAGGCTGGATGTGTGCACAAGTCTTTCACATTTATTCAACAAACAGAGATGACGGAACTAAGCAGCAGACCCGGGTCACAGGCAGTCGGAGAGACTGGACTCAGGCAAAACAGGATTACAAGGTTCAGGAAAAGATACCGATCCAGGAACGGACTTAGACACGAACTCACAGAATCACTGATCAGAATCGCTCTGGCTTAGAACCCAGACCTCACGATGACACAATGAACGACAAGAGTATGCACACAAATAAAACACTAGGGTTATTGAACGCAAGACAGTTGCAAAGAATGAATGACTGACTAATTAAATCAAAGAAACAGCACTGATTCGCCACCAGAGGGGGAAAGTGAGGACAGAGGCGTGACAGGAATACGCCTCCTTTTTTTTTTTTTTCTTTTGTTATTGTTATGATGGATGTTTGTGGTTGTTTGTCTAGTGTCTTGTTCGTCTTATTCACTAAAGCAAAAGGCGCAACAATATAGGTCACGCGTATCACAGCATGTGGAAAAGCGCATGGAGGGAAGTTAAGAAAAATTATTCCAGATGAAACAATGACATAATAGTTATTTTCTCCAGTCTGGCCTGTGAAATGTCATTTTACAGTTTCTGACAATCAAAAAAAAAAAAAAATCAAGCACATTAAGCGCTGCAAATTTAGTTGTTAGTTCAGTGTTTAGTTCATCTATCTGTGATTGAGTTTGTGTTTAGACACTGAGGCAGTTAGAGCACAACGACTTGTGCAGCCGGAATGAAATACAAAACTGTGAATATTTATCAGTATGTTCATATTGCAGATATAGGTTTACCATGTGTAATTCACAACCCGTTTCCCAAGACTTCTGCCACCTCAGCAGAACAGAGGATACAGATGACCACTGGACCTTGCTCCATGGATGCTACATATGAACAATAGACTCTTTGGCATTGAGCTACATGTAGATGTGGCTGAAGTATAATCGCCCAGATGGCTGCTATTATTATAAAGGATGGGTATTCCTCCCTTTTTAGAGTGAGGAAGAGATGGCAGAGTGAGAGAGAGAGAGAGACAGAGAGAGAGAGAGAGAGAGAGAGAGAGAGGATGAATTGCCTTCGATTTTTGCAGTGTCACGACAACCCTAGAAGGCAGTTTGGTATGACTTTAACAGCTGACAGAATACACTGCTGAATACTGCTCAGTGATAAAGCAGGACTCTCTGCTGCTTCAGTTTCTCGTAATTCAGTTAAACGTTCTGCTTGTAACACATGTTTCTATATGCATTAACCTTTGTCCTTCATGCGCTCTTGTAGAGTCCACATATTTGTTTTGTAAGAACCACGGCTCCTTTGGAACAGTTCACTTTAAACCTAGCTATGATTTCAGTTAAAATATATGAAATACTTTCATATGGAGCTCCTTTGTGTCATCTCTTTTTCTACTAAAATTACAAAAGGACTGACATTGTTTGAAGCAATATTTCATCAGGGTCAGACTTGATCACTCTTTTTTTACACTTGAAAATGAGGCCAAGTAAAGCAAGGTCACAAGGAAAGAAGGAGGCACTGAAGAGTATTGCAGTGGGACCAACTATTCCGATGCAGTATATAGATATTTTCTCCAGGTTTTCTCGACATACTAAATATGACACATTTTTTTTTTTTTTTTTGTGAATGGCTTTAATATGACAATATCACAGACAAAGGATTATGTCTACTCACAACCGCACATCAAATAACAAGTCAGGATTCACAGGGTGATTTGACGTACAAATGACTGCGGGAAGTTGCGATGCTGAACAACGTTTCAGTCACAACACAAACTGCAGGATGCTTAAAAAAAAAAAGAAAAAGAAAAGAAAAGGGAAAAAAAAAGAAAACTCAGTTGTCACAATTTACCTCTCATTCTTGCTTCCTTCAGTGCTGGCGTTCCCAAGCGTAGTCAAACATCATCAGCGTGGAAAAACGGTTTTCCTTAACGTCGTGCTAAAGGATATGCTGCAGATTCAGAGCGCTCAGTTATTTCTCAACGACACTCCAAAACGTTGCATCATTCTCACCTAGGAAGGATCTGCTATATAACATAGGGTTAATTCACAACAAAAGAACATCTGTGCTTAGGATTATGGGAATTGTCAGAAGGTTAAATGGATAGCACTTATTTGGAGGTGGTTAACAGAGGGATTTAAAATAGGTAGGTTGAGGAGGTTGGGGGTTTGGATATACTTGGTTTTGTACCTCACGCGTCCTTGTCCTAGTTAACCGTTTTTTTAAGCGTGGTTCTCTTCCAAAACTCTTTATGAACTGCCACTCAGCTTCTGTCTTCTGTTTTAAAGTACCGCCCCTCCTAGGCATCTGAAAATAGGGTGTGTAACTCTAACATTGACCTCTGTTGGATTTGGTGGTGTTGTTTGGTAAGTTGTTGTTGGTTTGTCCTTGACGCCTCAGTGAACCTCCTTCCTCTTTTCCCCCATCTGGGATGTTTATGTAACTCCAATACCCACCGTCAGTACCCGCAATTAACTCCCTGAGCAATGTTCTTCCATCACCCAGGCTAGATTAGCTTATTTTCTCGTCCTCCGGCGACAAAGACAACGCCCTCCTGCTGGTTTATCTGAGCTCTCTCTGTGAGTGTGTGTGTGTGTGTGTGTTTGTGGGTGGATGTCTGTGTGTGTGTGTGTGTGTGTATATGTGTGCTTGCATGCTTGCGGGTGCGGGCGCGTATGTGAGTGGATGTGTGTGGCAGAGAGATATATATGGGGACGTGGTCAGTTCTGAAAAAAAAAAAAAAAAACAAAAAAAAAAAAACAAGCTCTTGAGTGGTTAAGCCCTGTGCCTATTGAAGCGTGAAGGTTAGCATGCCTGAGTCCTGTCCTAAACTGATCCCCTCCCACATCTGTAAAAAAAAAAAAAAAAAAATGTCAGCCTTGTCCTGTTAGAGCAAAGCCAGGACAGTGGCGGCGAAATGCGTCTGTCATCGCGGGTCACGAAGCAGACCGTAAAAACTAAAATTCGCGGCACGTTTGTCTGTGACGTCTAATGTAAGTGTCAAGAGGAGGCTGGGGTAGAAGCCAGCTGAGATACTGACAAGTTAATTATGTGGCCTTGGGTTAAGTATTTATTCTATCTCTGCTCAATTGATAGTCTACAAGCTCGTCTCCTGTAACGTGATGAATTAAGTGAAGATGCATTAAAATCTCTCTCTTTGTGATCGTCTTCACTGTCCTTTTTCAAAGAGTTCACATCAAAGCAGTCAACTCTCAGCAGAACCTCTGAATAATATAATCATATTCATTATTCCATTATAATAACATTTTAAATTATTATATTCATATTACACATATTATATACATCTTATATAATTACAATACAGAGAACTTTAGGATTATAAGAATATCTGGTATGGAATAGCTGGTTACCATTTAAAACTGGAGAGTCATTTGGAAGCCTGCTAGTTAAATGTAATATAATGAGTCAGCAGCGTGCTTGGGGAAATGGGTCAGACGTTATAGAAGGCCTTGAAATTCTCACTACTACTACTACAAATTGTACTACATCTGGAGAAAAAAAAATGAGTTGCATGTTTCAAAAAGAAATTAAATCGATAAATAAAAGCGAAACACGTCATTCACAGGCTCCAAAAGGATGAGGTTTCATTTCTGACATGATCCCATACAAATAAAGACAATCTAGTCTAGAGTTCAGCTGAACGAAACTCTTATGAGTCAGCCAGTAAGAATTCTAAATCTAACCTCAGAGCGGACGCCATTAACTTCTCAGAGGCCAGCGTGAGATATTGATTCCATAATGCAACTCCCAAAGCTTTGTTGCATTAGCCTCTGCTCCACACATAGCCCGGGTCCCCGGTGACCACCTAATCGAGGAAGTGCTTTTCACGTTACGAGCCAGTTCAGATGATTCATACTCCATCATCTAACGTCCGTGCGGTTCAGAATTTCTGTGATAATGCATTCGGTGAAAGAGAGGATCCAGTAAGTCACAGCACCCATGGTTTATGGATGGCTAGACACATACCGCGTATGAGACGTTCTGCACTCTGTAGCAAAACAGAAATATGATCGTTTGTTTTGCCATGGCTTGAGTGGACATAAAGTACTGGAATGTCTGCTATGGCCAGTGATACCGAGGCACTCTTGTGAATTTCTAGTTTCCCCACTGGCGCATACAAAAGTCCCAAAATTACATAATGTCTAGACCGCCTTTCCTCTCTATTCTCCGTCTATGCAGATGTTCATCTATTCTTCCATCTGTTTGTTTATTCATCCATCCATCCATCCATCCATCCATTTGTTTATCCAGTCTTTCACCCATCCATCCATCTGTTCATCCATCCATTCATCCATCCATCCATCCATCCATCCATCCATCCATTTGTTTATCCAGTCATTCACCCATCCATCCATCTGTTCATCCATCCATCCATCCATCCATCCATCCATCCATCCATCCATTTCCTCATCCCCTCTCTGTGTCTCTGTCTGTCTATGTTTCCACTGTAGAGTGTGAGAATCCCCTGGATTAACATGGTCTGGCATGCCTAGATCAAAGCATTCTCCCTCTCCCTCTGTGTATGTGTGTAAAGTCAGCCCAGGGTGCCCACTGCAGGCTTCTGATTGCACCAGCCTTGGCTCTAATACGGGCTCTGACCAGCAAGGTCATCCCACTTTGATGGCCATTTTGCTTGGCTATACCCTTCTGAGGTCTCAGCAGGGATCAGCATAGAGAGAGAGAGGATAAAAGGACAGGGAAAATCCTACTCATTTCCTTATCCACTGCAGCCATGCCTAGCCCCATTATTGTCAAGGCTGACGTGGATGTGAATAGGTGCTGGACATATGTCACACTCTCCTGGAACGCAAGCGTACAGCGTGTGTCGAGAATGATACACCAGAGAGATAAGGCTTATGCCGCTGATCCTTCCATCCACTCTTTTATTCTTTTTCTTTCTCCCTCTCTCTCTTTCTCTCTCTCTCTCTCTCTCTCTCTCTCTTTCTCTCTATCTCTCCTTCATCTGTCCCCTTTTCATGTTAATCAAGATGTCAAATGATTTAATGCCTCCTACATTCTTTCTCTCTCCCTCTCTCTCTATCTCTCTCTCTCTCTCTCTTTCTCTCTCTCTCTCTTTCTATCCCTCTGTATCTCTTATCCTGACATGTTATCATGCTAATCAAGAAGCTTCACACTCTTCTCCTGAACACCTCCTCCTCTTTTTTGCTCCTCCTCTTCATTAGGGTAAAGGGTCTAACTCCCAGGCTGATGGTAATAAGTAATAAACGCCTGTCTTTAGGAGTCATTCGAGTATTTAAGAGCCCAGCCTTACTCTCTGATGTTCTCTAATGAGGGTGCGATTATTCAACGGCTTGTTCCACTCTCTAAAGGACATGGATGGGGTTAGGAGTGGACAGTTTAGAAGGCACAGCTACTGCCGTACATAAAAGATCCTTCTTGTGTTATTTTTTCTTTATGGCCACTGGATTTCCTGTGTGAATTTGCTTAAAATGCATTTGGCATGAATGACCACATTCAGTTTCATACAAAGTACAACTAAAACTGCTGGTCTGTCCAACAGTCATTTGAAGAATTACTGTTCCTGAGGTCTTTAATGTTGAACACTATATTAAGTCATTCATTTTTACACAACAATAAGATGGGATTTAGAATGAGCTATATGAGTTGTATCTTAATTGTACATTGAGAGAAGTGCCATTTTAATTTATTTGAGAAAAGAATTTTCTCATTTTCTGCTAAAAAAAAAAAAACTGAAATAAAAATGTGTGCCCAGAAAACTCATGCATAAAACTAAAAATTACAGTTCCAAAAATCCTTGAAAAATAGATGTACTTTTTTTCACGAAATGAAGTGTTGAAAAGAAACAATCCATCAAAGAACCTTCAGTGGGCAAAAGAAATTGGTGGTCACCGATTTTAGCCGTGCGGAGAGAGGTTTTTTTTTTTTTTTTTTTTTTTTTTTTTTAGAGGTTCATAAACGTTCAAAGTCTGACCTGTTGGATATTACGTGACCCTGTATATGACTTGTTTTATGTGAAACAATCTGAGATTTTTCAGGATACTGCACTCAGTGGCTGTTTTTATAGAGTCTGAGGGAAGGTTGTTGTTGTCTTAAAAATTACCAACGTTCTAGAACAGAAGACTGCAGCAAAGTCAAATCCAATAAAAAAAGAACGATGGAGAGAAACTGAATGTCTTAAACCAGCATCACTGAGATGGATTATAACATAAGACAATATATACATACACTGGAAATATTTCAGTTACAGTATTCATGGATTTGTATCAAAACCATAAATTTATAAACACAATTTATACACATTTATAAATCTTAATTTACCTGAAATTAAACTGAACATCCTGAAGCCATTCTCATAGACATCTGATCTTCAGGGACAGCAGAATGCATTTTTGCAGACAAAACTTCTCAGCTTCTCAAGAATGTTTGCTTGCTCACTAAAGACTATCAAAACATCTCGCTAGAGAGATTTTTTAGTTGATTTGACTGGTTTCAGTTGGATTTCTTGGCGTCACAATAAAAGTGTTTGATCCTGACATTAATCTTCATCTATAACAATAAACAGTATTTCATTACAGAAAGATCATTACACTGTCCCCATTTGCTGGATTATTTTTGCTGAGCCTTTAGTAACCGTTATGGTAAAATTGTAATCTGCAGTGAAAACTACATTGGTATTGCCAGTCAGTGTACGTCTCTGGAGGTACACATAGAGCACACATCACTAACACCAGAAGACCACTTGAGCTCACTGTATAAAAAAAACATATACCAAATCTTTGCCTTGAATGAATTAAGAGTGAGTTACTTACTTACAACATTAGGTCTGACTGTGTAGAAACTAAAGAGAATAAGTTTGTGTAAAATTCCCAAGTCCACAATTAAGTTTCAAAGTGATATACCATTTCTGCAAAGGTCAATCTTAAATGATTTTTATCTCAGATATGATAAAGCCTATTGTTTAAAAACGATAAGGTCATTAGCCAGCAGACAGCCCCACATATGGCGAGTTAGAATAGAGCGTACAAGACAGCCTGTCCCCAGTACCTCTATCACTAATGGACAATTTGTGTCTTCCTGACATGAGAGAGACAAAACTGACCCCAAGGAACATGCTTTGTCATAAGAAAAGGGGATACCTTTGACCTTAAAAAGCTGAACATATTTCATATAAAAGATGATTTCAGAGAGACAGAGAGAGAGAGAGAAGATCTGCTAATAGTTTCTAGCACTCAGATCTACAGGCACCCTTTCTCACCAGTCAAAGTGAGCAGACGGGAGAAAACAGTACAGTGCACACGACTTTACAAATACGCACACAACTTTCACGTACTCATGCACATGCCCAGTGTTGTTACCTTTCATTATGGAATTCTTACACAGTAAAGTGACTCTCTCTCTCTCCAATGTGCAAGGAAGTGCATAGTAAAGTTATTTTATTTCCAAAGTGCTACGATCGCGCTGTGTTAATATTTGATGACTTTTTTTTTTTTTTTTTTTTAAAGAATGTTAGAGACCATTATGTCACAGTAAACAGTCCTGTTCCTTAACCCCTTTAGCATTCTGCGTTTTAGACGCGCCCCTATGCTAGCGCACCTGATTCATCGCATCAGTTAATCACTAAGGCTTATCTGAGTTGATAGGTGTGTTAGAGCAAAAAGAAAAAGAGATTAAAACTGTGCAGAGCTGTGGGTTTTCGAGACTGGGGAAAGATGGCTCTGTTTAGTGGAGAACACTGACCGGGTTGTTTTGCTGTAGCTGTTTCCAAAGACTGGGAGGCATTTACTGGGAGCCTTCCCGTAAATGAGATGTTTGGTATTGGCAACAATGCCCCCCCCCCCCCCCCACACACCTTTAATTCATTTCCTGTAATCTATAATTATTTTTGAGAGGTAAACCACAGTTACTCGATGCAGTGCGACAAAGACCTCCATTCGTACGGTCCAAAACAAGATGAACTGTGCAAATCCTGAAACGTTCCTTCCTGTGGGGTATTGCGTAAGTAAAAATAAATAAATTAATTTATAAAAAAAAAAAAAAAATAGAAATGCAAAGGAATTTAGTGGACTTACCAGCAATTAAATAAATTGAAAAAAAAAAAAAAAAGATCGTTGGCGCGATTTTCATCTCAAATCTGCTATCTTGACTTAGCAGTTTTTTTGGAGTGCAAGTCCGTTTTTCATGCTGTTCACATCACCATCGATGGCCAATATTTTCCTCTTCCGATTGGGCCATAGATCACCGATTGCCAGAGAAAAAAACCCCACTGATTATCAGTCAATTTTATGATGTGTACAATAACACTTTTATGATGATTTAGAGCAATGGGCTCAATAGTCCTTATTCTCATGGTAGTCGTTTGAGACGGCAATGGAACCGTCAGCTCTAGACATTGCTCAAAATCCATTAAGGGAGAATTCGAGTTCCATTCCATACAACGAAATGGAGAGCTATAACTTTTCGAAGTCTTTGTGAGAGTCTGATTCCAATTCCTAATGTGATTAGATGAGTGGAGAAAAAAGCCAATACACGCCGGTACATAAAACTGATGAAATAGACTCACGTTTTTTTTGGGGTTTTTTTGGACTGCTGGGAAGGAGTACTCGTTTGTTAAAGTAATGGGAAATTTCTAGATAGAACTGCATGGATGTGTGGAGTATATATTTAACTTTGGTTAATCATAGACATTATACTGTGAAAGATGCATACGATTATGTGAATATAGCTGCAGCATTGCAGAAATTAATATGGCGCTCAGGTCGCAACTTCAGATGGAGCCTGTGTTTTCGAAACACGCCACCGGGAATGTTGTTTAGCTGAAAACTATTTTGGACTGGTTCTAACTGTATCACAGGTCACTGCTGTTGACAGAATTCAGCTGATAATAGTTTACACTAACCACTTTTATAGATATTACTAAAATACTACTATTTGTGCATGTTTGAAAACAACAGCAACAACACCAGCATTTCTGTATGAAAACCACAAGGAAACTGAGAGCAGTCCTTCTGAATCCTTCAGGTGTGTTTGTGGTTTGAATTCAGTTCGGTGGAGGGTGTGTGTATCTTCAGGACTGTGATTTCAGGTAGGTGTGTTTGTGGTTTGAATTCAGTTCAGAGGAGGGTGTGTGTGTCTTCAGGACTGTGATTTCAGGTAGGTGTGTTTGTGGTTTGAATTCAGTTCGGTGGAGGGTGTGTGTGTCTTCAGGACTGTGATTTCAGGTAGGTGTGTCTGTGGTTCGAATTCAGTTTGGTCGAGGGTGTGTGTGCCTTCAGGACTGTGATTTCAGGTAGGTGTGTGTGTGTGGTTTGAATTCAGTTTGGTCGAGGGTGTGTGTATCTTCAGGATTGTGATTTCAGGTAGGTGTGTGTGTGGTTTGAATTCAGTTTGGTGGAGGGTGTGTGTGTCTTCAGGATTATCATTTCAGGTAGGTGTTTGTGTAGTTTGAATTCAGTTCGGTTGAAGAACATGAATTGGAGGTAAATATGACAGAAATCCCAAAGACAATATCAGGGATGAATTCAGTCAAGGACAAACTCTGCTGGTTTTCATACCAACCATCCATTCTGGGGGGTATTTCGGCAAGCGGGTTTAGTGAAAACTCTGAGTTAGTTAACTCAGAGCAAGTAGTAAACCTCCTAATAGAAGAGCCCTATGGCTTTGTTTTGCTAAGAGAATGAAGCCATAGGACTCCTCTATTAGGAGGTTTACTAATTACTCTGAGTTAACGAACTCACCTTGTGGAATTCCCCTCTGGTTGAAGAATATACAAACACACACACACACACACACACAAACCTTTAACTAAGAGATAAGGTTAAAGAGCAGCAGGAGTTAAGGAATCCTTAAGAACTGGATGTAAGGAACGGTTGAAAGCTGGGACTAGTTGAGAGCATGCCTCAATGATGAAACAGCAGCAACAACAACAACAGCAACAACAACAGCTATAACAACTATAACAACAACAACTATAACAACAACATAAGCCATTTAGAATGGGCCCACTCTTTTATTTATTTTATTTTTTATAAAAAAAATCACACACCATAAAAATTACATGTACAAAACTATAAGATTTGGAATTGATTTATGTACAGATACAAAAGAAAAAAAAAAACCCCAAAAGAAATAAAAAGTGAACAGACAATCAAAATAAAAGGAGATAAGTATGTTTCTGGCTGGCATTGCTTGTCACCAGGATTAGTTGGTTTACTTTTCCAGTTGTAGTTCTTTCCACGCTGATGAAAAGTGACTGAAAATGAGAGAAGAAGAAGAAGAAGAGGATGGTGATGAAGCACAGACATGCGGTTAACTTTGTCCCCACTGATATTCATCCCTCTCTTTCAGGATGGCTAGACGGAGGAGTAAAGGTACAGACCTGAGGAGAGAAGAGATGAGAAGAGAAGAGAAGAGAAGAGAAGAGAAGAGAAGAGAAGAGAAGAGAAGAGAAGAGACCATCAGACTTTCAGCCAAAGGTCCATTACATCAGATAGGGAATTTCAATGTGTCTCTCTTTCACTGCCTTCCCTCAGTCACAAACATAGGCCAGTGCTTTGTGGAGGGCAACTCTCTGGATCCTCTCCAAAAAAAAAAACAAGAAAAGAAAAGGCTTCTCACTAATAGCTTTTGTCAAAAACATCCAACAACTACTTTGATCTGACATGCAAAGGTATCCTTCCAAACGCTGGCATGCATTCAAAATGCAGATCATGTTTTCCCTCTATCTTGTCCAGGGATTGCGTTTGATTGGTTGAAAGCTCTGCTGATAGAAATGTTTGATTCATATGGCAGGAATGCACTGTGAAAAAGCCAAAATTTTAGCTAAGCTTCAGTGACTTTGAAAACAAGCGGGATTAGACGGCCACCGGTCTGTCGACGACCCCGGCCAGATGCTTGGTCTGCTGCAGTGAGATTGGGCTTGGATTGTCTTACGCAAGGACTGTCTTCAGTAGCTCAACCCAAACACAAGGACACCCAGTCAGGATGAATCCGTCGTCAACGGTCAACTCCGCGGCCAAACCGACTTGACCGGTAACACTGAGATTTCTTTGTGGCTACTGCCGAACAGTGCACTGCATGGCAATGTAGCTGGCTAAAACGCACACACACACACACACACACACACATATATATATATATATACACATACACATTGTTTTAAAGGTGAAATGTGATTATTTAAACAGGGCAGAATGTTCACATTGTTTTGATCAGGGAAAGGGCGAGAGCACAGGACAGGGGTGATTCTTATATTTGTGGTCTGTGAGGTAAGGACTGAACATCTATGAGATGCATGACGGTTTTGCCCACATAGTTTTTGGGCAGCTTTTTCAACTGCAATATAAATACATGCAAAAAAAGGATCCTTGAAGGACTTAAACAGCTGTGTTAAGTTTATAAAGAATTATACAAAAAAAAAAAAACCCTGCTATAAATCATTGATAAAACTGGTCATTGAGCAACATAAAATCCTAAATATTTTACCTTCAGAGGGCATTCGATTTCACACACACACACACACACACACACTTAAACACTCTTTTCACCATGTGCTCTTTCATAGTCCTTTTTATGGCCTTTCAATGAACTGGAAAAATACAACTTGTATGCCAGAGACTTGCTTGTATAATGACCACACACACACACACACACACAAACACACAAACACACACACACACACACACACACACACACACACAAACACACACACAGAGTGTTTAAGATTTCTTTTTTCTTTACCCGTATTGTTATTAATGAAACATTGCCCAGAGAGCCTTGAGGTCCTCGTGAGTAACTATGGGATCAAAGCTTTAGAACCAATTAGCTGCTATAACTTAGAACAACACTAAGCTTTCAGTTCTATCAGCTGTATATGATGCATTCTGTGTCATGTAAGATAATGAGAACTCACACTGATCAGAAATCATGTCGTGTCACATTGCCTCCTCAAGATATCAGCTCAGGATGACATGCTACATTCTGAGCATGAATACTAAATCATTTCCATGACAACATCCTTTCAGATGAAAGTACAAAGTCGCAGATGTTTGAGCTGTGGTTTCGAAGACACATTCATGCAGTTACATGCCTGCTCCCTGTGACGTCATGTCCTTGACCTGTGGTTATATGTGTTAGCCCCTAAATGATCCCAAAGTCAATTCAATTCAGTTCAGTTTAACTCACTTCAGTTTCACTCAACTTGATTTGAGCAGGTCGTTTTTTTTTTTACAGCAAACACTGTCACAAAGCAGCTTAATTGTTGAGTTTAAAAGAAAAACTCTCTTTGACAGCAACAGGAAATAATTTTTTGGAGAATTCAGCGCTCAGACAGGGAAAGTCATCCTACCCTGGCTGGCTGGCATGGAGTTGTGAGACAACAAAAGGTTCAAACAGTTAAAACTTTAAAGATCGATGAAATAAATGAAATCTGTCTTAAAGAGAATTTGTGTAGATTCTAAAGAATAACATCTGTTCCATTTTTTTTTTTTCAGTTTCTGCCTTTTGATGCTGTTAAATTCAATCCCGATCTTTCTCTTCGGGAGAGCCCACCGAGTGCTATTACAGGACATGGTAAAATATCAAATGGCCAATATCTGCGTCTTCCTCCTGGCATAAGGCTTATGAAAAACCATGCTCCATTCAAATTTCTCTCTCACCTGATTAACACTCTGTTTGACGCTGACACATCTCCACAGACAGCAGAGTGAGTTCGTCCTAACGACACCAAAATATACAGATAGGGGGGGGGGGGGGGGGGGACCATTTGCATATTGATTGAGTTCTTTGTTTCCAGGTTTGAATTTGTTCTCCACATCACTAGAGCAAATAAAAGCCTGGTCTTTGATCTTACTCCTGATTCTTAGGGAGAAAATGATGTTTTCTGACGTTCATTTACGGTCCAAAAAAAAAAAAAAAAGGAACGACTTGGTTCTAACAACTGAGAAACGCCGTTACATCAGCTTCATCCTGGCACCAACAGAATGAAGCTGAAAGAAGAAACAGAGCAAAACAAACAGAAGGCACAAGCGGAAGCGGAGCCACAGCACGGAACGTAAAAGATATTACTTGCTCTAATTCAGACCATGAGCCATCTACATATCGGTTAGACTGTTCTCCTATTGGGTAGCCAGACGGTGGCGGGGGCTTTTTTTCCTGTCCTCATCTAGCAAACCCGGTGCTGCTTGGGAACGTGATTGGTTACATAAAGAAAAAGACGTAGGGTGGCGACAATGTCCTGCATAGACCGCGGTCCTCAAAGAGCAGGTCCGTCCACAATGGATGATCCCCGATAGATCAACGTCTTTGTAATATCAGACAATAAACAGGTCGCTAATGAAAGGGGTTTGGAACCCACCGTCTCTGAGAAAGGTCATTAAGAAGTCTGTGAGAATGTCAGGCTGGGACACACTGACGTGTGTCTGGCTTTTACAGCCCGTCATTATGATTCATAACAGCATGCCTTACTTCTCATCAGCTCCATTGATTATATAATTAAGATTGGCCTGGCCATTAGATATCAAGCAAGCGCATCTGTGAATGGATTTTGTTGGAGGCCTGGGGGGACAATCACCCAGTGACGGGCTGAAGTGGATGCCCTAACCCTTGCTTAATGAAAACGCAATCTCTCACCCAAATGGGCTCCTGCTGGTTGCCCGCCCCATCACTTTTAGCAGGGGAGGGGACAGACCAGTAAATCAGGTTTATCACTTCATTTTGCCGTTTATTTGTGTATGACTACCTGTGATGCACAGCCAGGGTTGTTTCTGACTAATTTCTGCCTGCAACATTTGGGAATGAGCTTAAAAAGTGTGAATATGATGATGCTTAACACACATACAAACACACTCACATATGATGGTGCTTAACACAGACACACACAAACAAAGAAACTTAGCTCCAAGTCAAGGTAATTTCTGAATGCACTTCAGTAATGCTTTTGTCAGGGATAAGCTATATAACGGTCCAGTCATTAAACACTTCATTTTCATATACTTGAGTTAGATCTGAAATAGATTCTACTATATAAAGATATCTCAAGGTGACTTGTTCCGTGTTGTCTAATCCGAGTTTTAACTGATCCGCACTCAAGCGATATTTAATGATAATGTACAGACAATATCACTGAGCCGGATCTGAGCAATTTAAGGTGGGAATACAGTGGGAATAGAGCGGGAAAACATAAACCAACAAACAGCTACGTGCTGGAGTCATTCGAGCCATAGCCAGTCACAGAACAGAATGCTGCCAAACAGGGTTTAGCAAGCTTATCGCTATGTCATTAGCGTGGCGCTCCGATTAGCCATGTGATGAACCCTTAATTGGCCAAGAAATGAGGCTTGACAAGTCAAAGCCAGTAGCTGGATGTAATGTTTGGGTGCCAGCGAGTAAAGACTCAGTAATTACACTTATATTGGTCTATTTACTACAAACGTGACTGTCCAAAATACCAAAGAGTAGCAGGCGAAAGTTAGCAATGGGAGCAGCAAAACATGAAAGCTTGAGGAAACTGAGCATGTGCGATGGGTTTTGTACAGTAGGACCGACATCTAACTAACCTCAGTTACTGCAATACAGGATGACAGGCATTGAAAATTGCCGTAAAAAGACACGAATGCATGTTCTCCCCCCCCCCCCCCCGCCTCTCTCTGTCAACATGTCAGTGTCAAAGATAAAATTAATCAATGTCTGTGCCATTGTCTGAGATCAGTAGCAATTCAATTAGATTGGGAGGCCCATTGATAGCAGACAGTAAGTGACTGATGACAGAATGATGGGCTCATTTGTGACCTATTTTAAAAAAATCAAGATGTTATCGCGAAAGACAGCCCCATTGAGTTTGTGCAAAGGCGACGTTCCATTCTCACAGTCAAGTAATGACTCAGGAGGATAAACAGTCAATCTATCTCGACTTTGCCCTTCACTTTTCTCTCGTCGAACTCTTACCCCCGTCTCGTTTCTCAAAGTCTTCGGACGACTGAGACTTATCGATGATCAATAGCTTGGATGGCGGCGCCGATTGTTGGTTTTTCAATTTTTTTCCTCGTCTACCCCTTTAACTGTGAGACGTTAGAACTATGGCTCAGTGATCGTGCATCTCGCTGGCTTTAAACCTCTTTTCAGAACAAGGCAACACACATACACACACACTCACACACACACACACACACACGCACACACACACACAAACAGCCAACCCATGCCCTTCAGCTCAATCAATATTTCATCAAGTGAATTGCAACGTAATCAACTTATGCTGATAAAGTTCTCAGGTGCTTGTTTTGTTTTACAGTGCTCTCCAGGCCTGAACAGTCCATCAAAAAATAAAACTATCAACACATGCATTAGATCATCTATCACTTTCATTTTCTTTTATTCCGTGCTTTTGCAGTTGCCCGCTTGCGTGCAGCGTGCGTTTTTTTTTTTGCGTTTGCATGCTTCATGTATCGCTCAAACTCCTGTGGTTTTTTTTTTTCTCTTTGTCATGCTTCGGCTACGTTGCATTTTGTACACCTTACAAAGCATGCTAAGGGAATTTATGGCACCATTTACGTCTGAAGCAAGAAATAGTGCTTTGAATCAATTATGTATGGGTCTGTAGCATTGTTCCTGTGCTCTGATATGGAATAGCACGGTCTATCTACTGTAGCATCTTTCACTTCGGTTGTTACTGTGGGATTGGATCACCTTGTCATCACCTTGTAGAACAAATCGTGTAGTCCGTCGTCATGGCCACCCCGAAATTCTCAGCCAAGGACACGAATCTTATGTTCCAAAATGAGTTGGCAAAGTGTTGTTTACCAGATGACTGTTTACTATCAACAGACATGACAGTTGCTGATTGCAATATGAACCTGAACCAGTAAGGTAGAACAGCATCCCTTGATTATATGATAAAATTACAGTAATTGCATTTCGTGAGCAGGAGAGTGGATGATTTGATTGTTGATTCCTTATACACGCTGATGGAATTTTGCCATGTTGGAATCAAAAACGAAAAAAAAAAAATGTATCTCTGCCAGTCACAGTCAAAAAGATATGTAGGCAAACTGAATACATTTGCATTTTCAGTCATTTTGTTTTTTTGGTTTTTTTTTTTAGTACTTGAGAATTACTTTTGTAAATTGAAATGAGAGAGGGAAAAACATCAAATCCAAAGCACTTAACCGAGGAACACATTAAGCAGATTGTTTTCTGAGATTGACTGCAATAATTTAGTTGTCTCTTGAGGCTTTTTCTCAAACTAAGCAAAATGTCCCAGAATCCTCCAAGGAGACCGTTTCATGGCTTAGGACCAGATGTGGTCCTGATGTGATTTTTTGCACCTTTGCCAAAGCAAGTCCAGTATCACAACCAGTAAACTGCATGTCACTGACCATCTCTCTGCTTCTAAAAAAAATAATAATAAAACGTACATCTTTCAATCCACCGAGCCCCTGGTACTCACAACAGCACTGATGAGCTTCATGTGTAGCATACACACATCTGTCTATGAAATGGAGCCTCTTCAGATGCCCTAGTCTCAGAGATGGACCAAGGAGAAGCAAAGCCACATTGGCAACCACCATCAAATCAACCACCGTGTTGAATACGTGTGTGCTTAGCGTATAGCTGTTTCTGAACAAATTGTGCCCCCATCATGTTCTCATTAGGTTAAGGCTCTAATAATACTCACCAAAAGCTGAGGCTCCATTATCTTCATATTAACACCATCCAAAAAATGATGTTGAATTGGCAGAAAAGACAAAGACAGTCCTGGCCACAGCTTTTTGCAAAGGCAATACGTTCCATAAACCAGGTAATGGAGGACACTTGTGTTTTCTGTTTCCATTCATTGCCATAGCAAGTATTAAAAGTCCCCGTATTAGTCCAGTTGGAAACAGCTGGATAGTCCAATGGATACACTGTGAAAAAAAAGTGAACGTTTGAGGAGAGTCGGTCCCGCTGGAAATTTCAAAAAGAAATGATTCAATCTTTTTTTCCCTCCTCTTCCCTGATTCCAGTCCCTCAGGAACTCTCTGAGTGAAAACAAAACAAAACACAACAAAACAAAACAAAAAAAAACGGACTTGTCATCAATCAAACAAACTTAACTCATCATCTCATATTAGCTCCACATGATTAGACATATTGCTTTGTGAAAAAAAAAAAGAAAAAAAAGTTTTTAGAAAAATTTTGGAGGTTGGGGTGTGTGTTAGATTGAGGGAGAGAGAGAGGGAGAGAGAGCGAGAGAAAGAGAGAGAGCGAGAGAGAGAGAGAGAGAGAGAGAGAGGAGCAGCTGCCATACACAATGGGCGGGATCATGAAAGCCTTGGCAATCATCTAATAAGCAATGTGTTAACTCTGCACAAGTGACAGTTGGTCTGACACTATCCTGGCATGATCAATTCATCACAAGCTGCTTTTTCTCCTTCCTCCCTCTCCTTCAGTCTCTCTCTTTCCCCTCTCGTTCACATAGCGGAGTGGGACTGACGAGGAATATATAGGGAGAGAAAGAAGCCATTACTCTTCCGGGGTTGATGGCTGCCTCTTGCGGGCTGCAGAAGGAGTCATCAAATTTTAAAGGCGCTCCAGTCAGTCTGGCCCCTCTTCTCATCCAAGACCTGCTGGCCAGCGGCGTCTGGGGGAAGAGACAAATAGAAATGAAGAATGAGATAGCAAAGGTAAGTGACAGGACAAGTTCGGTCGCCTCGTCTCTCGCTGTCCTAGTCAGGGACGTGGTACTCACAGGGGTGAGGGCCAACACTCCACCATTGGTGGAAAGAAATGACCATGGGACTGGAATGCATAAAGGTGTGTCAGTGGTTGAAACCATGAATCTAACGTGTCAAACAGGCAGTAGCCTTCGCTACACTGCTCCCGTGAAATGCGTAATGACAAAGTTAAGAGGCGCTTGGAGAGACCGGTCGTTTCTCTGCCTGTCATTACCGCAGTGAAAGTGCCCTTGAGTGGTAAAAGACAAATTTTTTACATACCGATGGTCCGGTTCCATACGTGCGCTAGGTTCTGATTAACAACCGCGCTTTCTAAACTGACTGAGCACCACAAAGTGACACACTGTCAAATCGATAAATTTAAAACAATTCCCAAAGGGTTTATAGTCGACGGCAATGGTTCCGTCCTGAGCTGTTTTTAACCGTAGGGCCGATCTAGAGACCTTTTGACTTAAGAAGACTTAGAGGGCTTCACCGAAGTTAAAGGTTGCAGAGCTTGGACACTTGGATGCACCTGCGTCATGTTCCTTCAACCATAAGTCATCTACTGTAATGCGAAGCCTTAGCTTGTCAGCCTGTCCCATCGTTCCCCTTAATTTGGCCCATGACCCAATTGCTGGAGGGTTTTGGCATGAGGCTCTCTCAGGACAGAGGATATAAGCTGTCCCCTATTTGTCTGCCAGACTGTGATTGAATGGGCTTTATTGATTTAATGATTTAAAAGGCGGTGCTTCACAAATTCCCTGATCATTCATCCAGAAATTCCAATTACCTGATTGGAACAGTTTAGCCAGGTTTCTAACACTGGAGAAGCTCTTTAAGGCACACTTGGATGTGGACCATTGAGTCAGCTGAATTGTGCTGTTCACAACAATTACGTGCTCCAGTCTGGACATTCTGTGAGCACCAATGAAGAGCTTGCTATGAGCACATAATCAGAGGGTTATACAGTACAGAGGTTCCCTTCCTAGGGCTGCAATCACTCATTGCAGAGAGATCAAAGGAAAAAACAAATTTTATATATATATATATATATATATATATATATATATATATATATATATATAATTAAATTATATAAGTATATTACTTATGATAATATATTAATATATAATATGAATTATATTAATATGAAGTCATATAAATCTGCTCACTGGGGCATTTGTGTTGTTTAACTGTACAGTAGTATAGAAACAAGACTAATTTGCTTTAAACATTTCCTCTTTTGTCTTTAATGTTGTTGCTGTTGTTGTTTTATTTTATTTTTTTTCCTTTTGTTTGGTACTTACTTTCTGGTATGTCCACACACGTGACCTCTTTGCCGGCCACTGACGACCTTCTTTTGAGTTCTATGCAAGTCCTGTAAGGCCTTTGGCTGGGTGACACAGTGTCCTCTGAGGTCATCTCCGCAACCTCCGGCTCTTTCTCACAATCTACAACAAGAGCCATAGGGTTCGAGTGTTTGAGGGCGGTGCTGTTGGGCGTGGCGGCTGCACTCCCGCCCACCACGACTGCAAAGCCTCCTCCTTGCTCATCCTGACCCTCTGTCACCTTGGAACCAGAGCGTGGTACCTGGCCCCCGGCTTGTCCCCCGTTGGTCTGGGAACGAACGTTAGTCATGGCGGAGGCCTTGCTCGATTCCGCCCCCTGATGGCTGTAGACCTTATAGCGTATCATGAGAATTATGATGAAGACGAGGACGGAAGCCACAATGATGCCACCGATGATGATGATCATGGTCCCGCCCAGGAACTGACTGTGTAAGGACTGACATTGGCTGTACTCCGTCTCCGTGACAAACTGAACGCAGCCCACCTGCCGTGTCGCCGTGAGCGACGTCATACCATCGTCGTAGACGGCCAGCACGCACAAATCGTATTCCCGACCTGACACCAGGTCCCTCACTAAAAAATCTTGACTGGTGGAGGGAATCATTCTAGAAATTGGTGAGGGAGAGAAAATATGGATTAGTCATTTCCCTTAATCATTCAAATAAACTGAGTAGTAAAACAATATAATTTAATTCACCGCAATAGCACTGCATGCAGTCAGCCTTATCGGGCTCATAAAGATGGAAAAAAAAAAATGTTGAGTTTTACAGCGATATAAAAATCAAATCAATTATCTGGATTATCTATCTCTTTGGACTCCTTGCTCTTG
This sequence comes from Chanos chanos, assembly GCF_902362185.1. NCBI lineage: Eukaryota > Metazoa > Chordata > Actinopteri > Gonorynchiformes > Chanidae > Chanos > Chanos chanos. The sequence goes on along the minus strand of NC_044500.1, from coordinate 7,904,201 downwards.
TTTTTCAACTTTCTGTGTTTTCCATCTCTGAATAATCAATAGGCAAATCAGCCTCTGTTCTCATTTAGCTAAGTTAAAGTGACAATTGGATGAAAGCAAAAATGTTTCATCTCAACACCAACAGTCGAGCAATCTCACTAAAGAAGCTGTTCACAAGATCCATGTAGTCCTTTGAGACGTATTTTAATGCTGGCAATTTTTTGACCACAAAAAAAAAAAAACAAAAAACCCCCATTAACAACCCTGTGCCACAACCTCAGCTACTGGGATTAATATAGGATTAGATGGCTGAACTGAGTTTATTTTACTTTAATACGATTCAAAATTAGAGAGGTCCATGTCAATAATTGAACTGGTCAGTGCTCAGCAGGAATGCTAATGCAGATGAGACTTTTAAGTCTTCACTGCAGTGAGAAGGACAAGATTTAGAGTGGCACAGCCGCAGGCCTTGTGCTGTAACTAATAATAGGAAGTAACTATTGCACCAGGAGCCTCAGATTCCATTGATTTTAGTGACACTGCACATTCTTTTGGCACCCATACATAGGGATATCCATTCCTTCCTCTATGACATCACCTTCCTCTTCTTATTTTATTGGTCTAGCTTGAGGCAGGACAGCAGAACAATTTTTTTTCTTCTTCTTTACTGCACCAGTATGGCAATGACTGCACATCATGGAACCAGTCCAGCTGGTCAGGCACTTTGACTTTATTAGAGGGTCCATCAACATGAGCAATGCCAAAATCGATTTCTCATGAGCCAGTAAATTGATTTTAACGGAAATTTACAGCATTGAAATAAGTGCACTGTAGGTGTAAAGTGTGTGTGTGTGTGTGTGTGGGTGGGTGGGGTGCAGGATAATTGTATGAGGACACTGTGTACAGATACAGCTAACAAAATACACGTCAATGGATTCTAGGCATTTTTCAGTATAAATACACCATGGATAATATGCAGCCTTCATGGAAACAAACTGTGTTCGAGTAGTTAAGAACAGGAAACAGATGTTCCCATCCACAGTGGAAGAGCTAAAGCTTTAATACATCTGATGTATACAAATATAATTTACTAGGAAATGAATTTAATGTTAGATCTCACATTCAAAAGCTTATTTTTCCCTTTACATCCATAATCTACAGCTCTAAGCCGTATTTTAAAAGTACGCATCTAACATGTCCAAATGCCTTTGTCACTGTATTATACAACGCTGGGAGTTTCTTACTGATATGTGTTGACATCTCTCTGATGACTCTCTCTCTCTCTCTCTCTATCACTTTGAATATGTACTGAGTTAAATAGTGTTTGCCAATCTGCGACACCTTTCTAAACAGTATATTAAATGAATGCACTATTCCAAAGTCCATTTAATGTTATTGTGTGCGTGTGTCATTACACTGGAAAAAGTTCACATTTTAGCCAGTCAACAAGCTCATTACCGGCTTGAAAATGATTTCAGCTAAACTCACAAATGTCATTTAATTAGACGACGCTGTTCATCTATTAGAGTTCGGGTGAGGGCAGTCTATTTCTCATTAGTCAGACACTCAACAGTTATGACAAATATCAAGTCTTGCATGAAACAGTGGCAATGAATGATTGCATAACTCATTCTAAAGCAATTAGTTTATGAATACACTGCAACTCTGGAAAAGTTAGAGTCATAATTCCAAGAAACTGGCTGAATGAATGAATGAATGAATGAATGAATGAATGAATGAATGAGTGAATACATACATGCATGTTGAGAGCAGCTTAACATGTTCAGCTGCGATATTTTATGTTTGTTTGTTTATCGTCACCTATTAGGTTTATGGTGTGTAAAAATTGTGAAGCACTGGAGTTGAGAGGTTCTGGAGCTGTTGATGCTAAAGGAGATAAATGAGCATCTATATTATGTTTTTTTTTTGTTTGTTTTTTATAGCTGGTCTCTGATGAGTGTGCAACTGGCCAACTCAGCCTCTCTCATCTCATTTTTTGGTGTTAACCATCACGAAAACATTTATCTTATTTCGTCATAGTGGTGTCATTTTCTACTGGTCTTCTCTGAAAACCGTCGAATGACATAATGATGATGAGAAATCTGTGCTCTACAGGATATGATAGTATATGAGTGAGTAGGACTGATTCAGTCATGTACCTCATCTTTTTTAACCTCTTACTTTTCAAAGACGCGGCTTAGAAGCTAGATTGGCTTTGCCCTGCGCTTTCGTTTGTGTCTTTAAGTGTAATCAATGCTGTTGGTGATAAAGTCCTCTTCATTCACCGAGGTTGTAAACTGCGAAGCAGTGTAAAACCCAGAGATTAAAAGCTCTAGTTGGACAGTGAATGCCTGTTTCTACAAGACGTATCTCTAAGTCAGAATAGCGCTGGGCTACGCTAAGACTCCTTTAAAGGGATTCTCTAATGATATCATCCACGTGTTTACATTGATTTCCACTCTCATGTGTAAAAGCAAAAGACATTAAGGGATGCTGTCATATTAATTTCATCATCTTGAGGAGGATTACTGTGGGTATTACAAATGCAGTATTTTCACTGATATGATTACTTTTCTGCTTGTCTGCCCGCTTATGGTGCTTTATTGGAGGCAAGAACACAGTAAAAATTTGTCTATGGAAAGACTACAGTGTACTATAAAATAAAATACTGCACACCTATAAAATACACAATAAGCATAAATTATAGCAAAAAAAAAAAAAAAAACCCACCACAAAAAACTACCACCCGTTTTGCCAAGTATTTAGATTGTACTGGCATAATCAGTCAGGATTTTGTGATAATTAATTAAAACTAATGCCTTTAGCTAGCTAATTTGAGCCACATCAAACATAACTATAACACCACATCACAGTTCAAATACTGAAGCCTTCTGTATAGCTGTTAGCTTGGCTTTTCACTTAAGATCAGAGGGCTATGAACTTTTGAACTAGAATTAAAGGGAAAAAAAGATACCTGTAATACAACATGGGTCACAGAGGAGTCAATATGAAGCCAGGCTTTTCCTTCTTTAAAGAGGATTTTTCGCGGTCAAAGACTAATGGTATAAGGCTGTATCTCGTAGGAGACAGTGATATCTTTGCATCTTAAGTCTCCGTCCTATTAAGGCGTCACTGGGGAGAGGTCGTGTACCTCCTGTCTCTAGACTTTAAAGCGCTATTTGAAGTACCCTCATTTGCCTTTGCTGAATCTGTTCATTGACTTGAAACTACGACTTGCGACTTGCGTCTCATCTCTGCGCCTGCCCATAAAAATTAACAGGTTTCTTTCTGCGCCCAGAGACGATCCTGAAACGCGTCAAGACAAAAAAAAGCTCCTTCATCTGAGCGCAGTCAACCGCCTTTATCTTGTTTTTTTTTTTTCTTTTGTTTTTTTTTTTTTCTTCCCTTCTTCTCTTTTAGCATCGCTCTCTGTTCTACAGTGAGCAATGGTAGAGGAGCATACTGGGCCAACAGAAGCAAAGAAAACAAGGTCTTTATAGAGAAATAACCAGTACTCCAGAATCAAAGAGATATTGGTCTTCATCACAGAAGGCTTTAAAAAGTAGTCAAACATTCAGTAAAATGGACTCATCTGAAGTTAAAGACCAAGTTAAACTTTGAGTGAACAGGCAGAGTTAGAAGGATCAGGTTCTGAGCAAATCCTCTAAAATGACAGTCTGGTAAGAATTCCACAATCCAGCTTTCAAAGCGCTTCATTTTTTTTTTTTTTTTTGAGGAAACGATTTTCTCTGACAACAGCTGCACTTGACTAGGAATCGAGCGCTACAAACAGAGTTCTCCTACCGTCTGTCTCTCTCACCGATTGGTTGATAGATCTGAATAATGTCAAGCCTAGGTATACGGCCTAGATACACTGCATCTAGAATGCAGTCGCATATGCAGCATACTACAAACAGATGTACAGTTCTCAAACCTGGTCCAGGTTTAGGTTGGGCTAAGATTATAATGATATAATTCATGATGAAGCCACTGATCAGTTAATGAGGCGTTGTATTACAGTATTGGGAATGAAACAACAACATGAGGCCCCCCCGACCTGACCTGTTAAATGAGAAGAACTGTTTAAAGCGGGATATAGTTTTATGATTTTGAAAAATATTCTTTTGAATTGCGATTGGATATAGAAGTCTCCTGAGGAAAGGGAGCTGTCTTCAAGTTCAGGTGAGATGTCTCTCTTTTCATCTTTCACCCCCTCCCCCCACCTCCCCTCCAACTCACGCTAAAAGTAGGTCTGTTTCACTGTTTCATCATCACCTTCACATGTAACACCGCCCGGGTATATGCACTGCGCATTTTCTTTGCTAATTCGCTAATTCGCGTACAGACTAGCGGAGAAGCAGTGACCCTCCTGAAAAGAAAAAAAAAGAAAAAGTATTGGCCGGTTGCACTGCGGACATATTGTGTTTTGGGAGCAGGTTTTTTTTTTTTTTTTTTTTGCAGTGCAGTGGGAGCATGCACCAAGCTTATTTATTCATCCAATTATTAGCCGTGTGGTCCGCAGCATACCTGACTTGCTTGTTAACGAGACGCTGCCGAGGGAGCACCAGTGAACCGGAACTTTCTGAGGTGTGTGAGCAGGATCTGAACGGCTTGTTGAGAGGCTTTTGTTGTATTCCCTCCTGAGAGGCTTAACCCCAGGGAGGCTTTGAGTTTATCACAGTCAGTTTTATTGGACACTGCGTGTAGACTGATTCAGACTAGATCACATAATGTTGACACCGAAAGGTAGAGGATACTTTGATGTAAATACATGCAAGTAAACAACTGGAAGAGGATTTGTTAAATATCTCATGCCATTTCTTAAATAAAAAGAGATCTTTTTTTTAAATGCACATCAAGACTGAGGACCATGTGCATAATGATATTTGAGTATTTAAATCCAGCTGAATATTGAAAAATAATAATAATAATACTCATCATCATCATTACGAATAGTCATGCTCTAGGGTAGAGTGCAAAGGTACATGGAGATTTCTTACAAATGTTGTTTTCCCAGAAGTGGTCTTATTTGTCAGGTTTGTGCTAGAATAACAACCTGACTCTTATAGACAAGATAAGGTCAAAACATCCGCTCTTAACTCTCCTTTCAGTGTACAGTGGGAGGCAGAGTGTATGGCTAGCTGTTAATGGAACACTATGGTGACTTAGCAGGTGTTCACACTATAAACTTTTCATGGGACATATTCACAGGCCTTTCACAAAAACATCCAAGAGCTTTTCTTCCCTCATCCAACAACAGCTGGAGCAACAGATAGATCTGAAATGCACACATACAGACCAGACGTGGATTAAACTGCAGAGACTTTGTTGGATCTACAGTAAACAAAGGTTAAGATGATGATTAGAGATAGATGGCTTTTTTTCAAAAAAAAAAAAAAGAAATTCTTCTCATCTCATAATGAGGTCACGTACAAAAAAATGTACATCTTTCATATTTCATTTTGGCCATCAATCACGCACACGCTCACACACGCTCACACACACACACGCACACACACACACACACACACACACACACACATTCTAATCCTCACTTAATCTGCATGCCCTGTGTTCTTTTTCCAAGATGATTTGATCTACAGTTTCACTTGGAGATATATATGAATATATATATATATATATATATATATATATATATATATATATATATATGAATGTGAATGTGTGTGTGTGTGTGTGTGTGTATATATATATATATATATATATATTAATTCAACTGTAAGCATTCGTCCTATACTACAAATTACATACTGTTATTTCTGAAACAACTAAATCCTCCTCTGTCATACGGGCTCAGAACTCCAAACCATGTCGAATATCCCCACACACACCCACACTCACACACACACACACACATTCTGTGGAGTGCTGACATGTTAGCTCAGATAGTGAAGGGAGCTGGCAGAGGGGATGTCCCCCTGTCCTTCATAACCCGGCTCCGCTAAAGGGTGCCAAGGAGAGAGGGAGAGCCAGCCCCAGGCTACTTGACATATCCCCTGTCAGCTTTGCAAACCCCTGTCTCTGCCCAGAACAGCTCCACTCTGGGTTTGCATGCATGAAAGACTCATCCCCGTATCAGGTTGTCTTATGGCACACAGTGCGATAGACTGCTTGGAGTAGAGGGACGCCTGATCGTTAGAGTGTAAGTCAATTCAATTTCAATTTTGTCAGTTCATGAAATGAACTTCCAAATTCGATGAATGAATCAGAAAATTGATGGAAATTTTTAGAGATTTATAATGAATGAGCTAGATCTCATTGGCTCCTAGAATTGGCTGAATTGGAACAGAATTGATCTCCGCTCTGGTGCGCGCAGAAAACTGGAACGGAAACCACAGAGGGAGAAAAATACGGAGGATTCGCATGTTCTTCGATTCTCCCACACCACAATTCATCTGGCTTACATTTAAGATTCCCAACGAGGAGTAAAACTGAAGGAGAGGCTGTTCACAGTTGTCTGAGGGTGGTTTCTTCTCCACAGCGAGACAGTGCTTTCATTTAATTCAATGAAACAAAAATTTGTTTTGGCTCTCATGTGACATTCTATTCCCTCCTACCCAATATCACTGTCCTCTTCTTCATTTGATTCTCTCCGAAGGTTCTAAAGCTTCGAAAATGACATCACTGCGTTATCCTACATTCTATTCCCAGGCACAGAGAACTAACCGCGATTGCATGAATACACACGGTACGTTGACATGTTAGCATGTGGCATCAAAACTTTATTTCCCATCAGCGTGCAACATAGCAGTGCACCTGAGCCTCTCAGACCCTGCTGCCTACCACTACCACTTCTGCCAGAGATACTGGGCTAAGCTACATTATTGATGTGTGGTTAGTTTCCAAAGGGACTGTGAAGGTTAGCTAGCGTGTGGCAAATGCACCCAAGGCTCCTTGGACTAGAGCCTGCTCCTCACAAAGAAAGTGAATGAGGAGAGATGGTATGACTGGCCTCCAAAAAAACAGCCTTAAATTATTCCATCATTTATTCATGCCACCGCCCCCCCCCCCCCCCCCCCCCGCCTCTTTTAGTAGTCTCCTCCTGCCATGGAGAAACCTGACTGCCAAGTCAAACTGACTGCCGCTCCTTAATGTTAATCAGGCTAGCGCATAGCCTCTTCAAGCGCGTTCAAGGCCCAAAACCGTGCTCTTAAATATACAAATAAATAAACAAATACATACACTTTTAAAAAGACAGATTGCTAAAATGTAAATCTGTTTTGAATAATTGAAGCAATACATTTCCACTTTGTACACGCCAAGCTTAAAATAAAAACGGAGAAAAAAAAAAGCGCTTTTATTTCTAATTTGTACTCTGTCTTCCAGCCTTAATTTAAGTGCGCTCGTCCCATATGGCTTGTGGGGCAATGAATACTGCTGGATTTCGCTGGTGGTAAGCATTACCCCCCGCAGGCTGTGCGGAGACACCCCCCCGGTGCATACACAAGCGTACACATGCCCAAAACACAAATGCAGACTCGCATATAAATATGTGCTTTTTACGTGCTCTAGCCGAAGAGATGTTTTCATTGGACGGGCAAAATTTGTTTGTGAATATTCTTTGTTGGCTTTCCTGTCACATAGCCTGAAAAATGTTCATTTGTAGTCATCTGTTGAGAAACATGCATCATTCCAACATCAGCCCTAAGCTCTGACTTCCTCCTGCAATGAATATTCTAATCCCTAAATCTTAAAGATAAACTCCATGGGCATCTGCATCTTTGATCCGTATACCGTAAACATCCATCCTCTTCCAGACGTACATGCAAATATGTATGTAAAGCCTGTCAGATTTCCTTGATGGAAGATTCTCTGCTGAAACCCTGAACGTAGCATTTGGAGGGAAAAAAATGCATGTAGAATATTGGCTTTGGCTTTATTATTTTGTGTTTTTGCTTGTTTCCATACTGAGTAAACAAATGCAATTTGAAAGGTACTTTAAGATCTTTTGAGGTTACATTTTTTAAAAGTTACTTTTTTTTAAAAGGCACTGAAGAAAGTTACTATGTCACGAGCAACCCTAATTGCTGACAAAAGGAGGTAGCTGCTAACTATCTCTCTACCAAAAGCCACAAACCTTCAGTGGCAGTTAATGAGATATCTCAGAGGTATGGGCTTCTTCTTGCAGATCATCAGTTCAGAAGGAGTTGACTAGTAGGAGCGAGTGAGTCCTTGCCCTGGCAGGCAGGAAAATTGCTATTTGAAAAATGAGCAACGTAGCGAGAGCCAAGATGAGGGAAAAGTTATTTTGGCTATGATGGGGAGGGGGGAGGGGGGGTGTATTGTCAGACGAATGCTTTCTCTATTAGTACGCGCAAGACTTGAGTTTCATCCAGTGTTTTCCGGTGGCGTTTCGGTTCTGTATTCGGTGCCGCCGTATTCTATACTGTGAAAATGAATATGCTGTAATACTAAGCTGGGGCACCAGCCCTGTAGCACTAATATCGTATGACACAGATGACTGCTGTACCATTCACCCAGCAATGTCGTCTCACTAACCCACGTGATCAAAGGACGATGCAGGTCCATAACCGACAGAATCCCTTTATTTGACAGACCGCCTCTGATGTCTGAGTGCTGGGTATTTTGGAAAACGTACCGCCTTCAATCAAAGCACGGATGAAAGCTATCGTACCAGTGTACTTTTCCGACGCTTCTATTTTTAACTTTTAAACCGTCGCGTTTGCTCATCTCTCTGAAGAAAAAAATCGGCGCTTCCTTTTCTTTTCTTTCTTTTCTTTTCTTTTCTATTTTTTTTTTTTTGAAGAAAAAAAAAAAAAAAAAAAACCCTGCTCGATAATAAGGCTCCCTGTGGAGAATACAGGAACCGTTTTCCTGCAGGTAAACACTGGCAGAAATCTGGTATTCGCATGTAGGGCGGGGAGGAGGGGGGGGGGGGCAGGGAGAAGAGCTCCCCCTTGAAGCTAAGGGTAATTTGAACGAATTACAGCTGCCCCCAGCCAATCCGGAGACAGACTCGACAGCAATGCAGAGGCGACGGAAGCCTGATTGAGGTGTAATTACATTTGAGCCTGGAGTGTATGTCTGTATCAGTAAGGATACATGAGGCTATGGCAATGCATCTGTCAGCATGTGATGGTGTGTGTGTGCGTGTGTGTGTGTGTGTGTGTGTGTGTGTTGAAGGCTTGCTTTCTGTGTCTAGCCCCTTATTCCTCTGGGTTTTGGTCAGCACGCTGGGAAATGTATGTGGTACATGTGCACGATGCAGAAAGAACTGAAGTCAACACACACACACACAGAATGATCCAGAAAGACAAATGCCTGATGTCATTTTGCGCTGTGTGTTCATACCTAAAACATCCCATCTGTGAGACTCTCACCTTCACATGAACAACAAAAAAAAACCTATCCTGTGAGGTTATTGGCACTGTAGCTTTTTATTTTAAATCATTTTCATATTTCTGGTTAGTACTGAGGTGGGGCATTTGACAATAACCATCAGTAATTTGGTTACTATCAAAACCACTTAAAGGCTCTGAGCTGTAAAATGGCCTCCATCAAAGCTGAGAACAAGACTGTCATCTTGTCTACTGCCATAACCAGCTAAACTCCTCACAGTTCAGTCACATACTGTGTGAGTCCTTAAAAATCACCAAAGCTTTGAACAAACCAATTACTATTGGAATCTCTTACATTTTCCTATTTAAAAGCTACTCATTGTTTGTTGTCAATACCATGATGAAAACATAGTAACGGGCTCCAAAACTTCCAACTATTATTTTCAGGGTCAAATTCTCGATCTGTCAGAACCACAATCAAAGGGCGTTTTTTTTTTTTTACATCATAATCAAAACTGCATTATCAGAACCTCCATCACCATGGTCACCATACATCATAATCTATGTTATACTAACAGAGCATGGTTACTATAGTTACAACATTCCAAACCCACAAAACCAAAACATCAACCTCTGAAATACATAGAACAGGCAATTTGCGCAGAAAGTTGCCGTTTTAATATCTGCAAAAAGCTAAAGATCCAACATAAAAGGGAATGATATATTTAAAAAAAAAAAAGGGGGGGGGCAGATTTGACGGATTCTCTTTCTTTGTGTCTCTAAAATGAACAAGACTTGGTGCTCCTCCCTTTGCCCACAGAGAGTGGAGGGTTCAAACCCACACAGTAGACACTTTAGCATCTGGCTCAAAGTCAAGTGTCGCTCTCATTCAGTCCTGTTTGATTGACCTGCTCATGAATCCAAACAGGTTTAAACGTTCGTCCTACACAGCACCTGTGAACATCTGTGCACCTGCCTCTATTCCAAACAATGAAACAAAACTGACAGTAAATTACACTTGACTTGATGACTTCACTTGGTGTCAAATCTCCAGATTCTCTCTGGAGTTATAATGTCAATAGCAAAGTGAATGACCGGTGCTAAACATAAACAGCGTTGACAGAAGTCAACACGCTGTACATTCTGGTAAAATACTGTAACGGAAAACGGCTGCTAGCGCTAGTTTTTTGGTGCTGTAACAAACTGCCAACCGTTTAATTGAAATCACCCTGACATTATGGCTGTTTAAATTAATTTAGGTCTTTGATCATTCCTCCATATTCTATAATGTTGTTTAAAAGCTAGTTCAACAGTTTATCTTAGATAAAATGAACATGACAGAATTTTTTTTTGTTGTTGTTGTTGTTTTTGTTTCATGCAGTGAGACCAAAGGAACATGATAAAATTCCCTAAAGGTTCATCTATGGCATTCTCCATAAACATTCAGGTCCTTGTGCTGCCCTTAATTGGGAGAGAGATAAGATGAGAGAGAAGACCACAGAGGTGAAAAGAGAGCAGAGATAGTGGTTTAAGACCAACAGATATGTCTTCTCTCTCTCTTTCCTGCAGGCTACTGGGCTTTTCGGCTCCACGGTAACAGAGATGCATCCCTCCAATTAAAGCCGCGAGCACTTAAACGGTTCCGCCGAAAATTCAGTCATCCGTTTACCGTCCTCCAGCAATTTCCCTCTCAACCTCTCAGGTTATCTGATTTCTGATAGGCCGAGGCCGAGGCGCCGGGATAAGGCCCCGGTAACGCTCCTTCGTCCCTGCCACTCATGCTCATATGGTCTCATGTGTTAGAGTCTTTGTCGGCGAGATGGGAGTCTCTGCTCTGGCCCATTCAATCTCACAATAGACTGATTTACCTCACAGGCCTGGTGCAGGGCTCAGCTGGAATAGAGAAATGCCTTTCCAGAGTTGTCGGGAGTCGCTGCTGTGTTTAAAATCGTGTATAGAATGCCGTGTGGAGACACAAAGCTGCCCCCTCACACGCCAGTCGAGATCAAGCGTTTTACCGCAAAAAAAAAAAAAAAAAAAACCTTTGAAAGTTTCTGGATCTAAACACTGGAGTCATTCCCATGGCAGGGTGATTTTGTTGCTTTTAGGCCTTGTCACCTTGAAAGTTTGTATCCTCAAAGTCCCAGAAATACAGCCCTGAGCATCAACCCTTTTTTTTTTTAAAGGATGTCCGGAGAGACAGATGATTGCATTCTGTCCTCCTTTTACCACAGTTCAGGAACACGAAACTGAAAGAAAAAAAAAAAAAAAAAACACAAAAAGCTGCTCAGACAGATAGAGAACAACACCCACATAAATCTCTCTCTCTCTCTCTCTCTCTCTCTCCATCTCTCTCTCTCACTCACTCACTCTCGCTCCATTTCTCTCTCTCTCTCTCTCTCCATCTCTCTCTCTCACTCACTCTCTCTCCATCTCTATCTCTCTCTCTCTCTCTCTCTCTCTTGCTCCATCTCTCTCTCTCTCTCTCTCTCTCTCTCTCACTCACTCACTCTCAACCTCTCTCTCTCTCTCACTCTCTCCCTGTTCCTCAGCTCCAGTCCAGTTCTGGATCAATAGATTTGATAAACAGAGAAAAATATGGTAGGCCAAGTCGCTTCCTCAAATCTGTCCAGTTGCATTGTGAGTACTGGGGAGCGTAAGTGGTTCTAAAAGGAGATGGCGGTGGCTCATGAAAGCACCTTTATTGTGTTAAAATGAAACCGCGCTCATCCGTGCTAAGCTAAAGAGCTTAACTCTGGGCTTTAGGAGGAAAGTAGACCGCCAGTAGGCCAGGGAATGAAGTCGTCTCGGCGCCTCAAAAGAAAATACTTCAAGTCATCTGCGCACAGCCATGTGCACACAGCTTTATTAGAGCTACACTCAAACGCTCTCCTGGTTTTAAGCAGTTTCAAGCGAAAATGGTTATTTTAAATTGTACTTTGAAGTCTACATGATACTAAATACTATGTCGGGAATGTGTCTTCCAATACACTGTATGTGAAAAGGAATTTTATTTGTACTATTTCTTTGGCGGTAATCAATAACAGAACTATCCGTGACACTGAAAACTCCCTTGATGTTGTTGCTAGCTTGGGCAAGGGGCCTAGTCGCTATAGAAATCAAAAGGAACGGAAAATTTGGGGGAAAGACGTGAAACAAAGAGCTAAAATCCTCTCAAAGTAGAGAATATCTGAGTTTTCCAATAGCACCATGACAGAAGCACGAAATGTCTGTAAACCACAGCAAAAATAGTACAGCACTACAGGTGAGGCTATTTTGTCATTGGTATCCAAGGACTGATTTGTTACAAGTCAAAGAATATATGACAATCATACATATCCATCAAGCATGAAAAAACAACCGCAACAGAAAATGATGTGAAATGATGCTCGCTTAGTGTGTCTTAAGCTCTCAAAGTCACTTGGTTTCTCATGCAATCTGATTGGTCCGCACGTGCCTGGATAGACCAATGGGACCCTGGTTATGAATACTGATATATGTTTCATTTTGCTGAAAGAAGAAAACTGTAAAACACTGTAAAATCGTAAACAGGACTAAACAGGCACTGTTGTGGTGCTGACAAACAGTTTATATCATGATATCAGTGAACGAGCACAATGCTTATTTGTTTTTCATCAAACATTCAATAATGTAATGTGTTCTAAAGTGTTGTTTAAAATATATAATAAAACATTACAGTTAATAGTTAGAATGTTAGTTGGCATCGTTCAAACTAAGCCTCATACCTCTGTTTCCTGTTAGTATCTCAGTGACTGGTTAAACCATTAGCCCTGGGATAAGTGCCATGTGTAAATCATTGTGTTGTAATCATGAAGAAGCCAGTTCTTCAATACCACAACATGGCTGAAAAGCATGTAAAATCCCCTGTCTACAGTTTCCAGGACATTGATTCTATTCTAAGTACTCCAGTTTTGCTGGATTAGCTCTTTCCTTTAAGGCAACCTGTTGTCAGTTGACATTAGAATCACTAAAAGGGCCAGAGACTTCTCCAAGAGGCTGTGCTGTGTCAGGTTAATTAATCTGCACACAGGAGGAGCTGTGTGTGTGTGTGTAAGGGTGGATGTCCATGGCAGCTGGGGAGGAGGCGGGTTTGAGTTGAGGTGGGGGTACAGTTGAGGGAGGGAACGTTGACGCCCATAATTAAAAATTGATCTGGGACGCTACAGAAATTACAAAAAACTCCTTACTCGACAGAAAAAAAAAGGGCGAATTATGGATTGTATCGCTAACAGTCGTTCCAGAGTCCCTCAGCTTCTAATGACGCATTGAGTAGTTTGACACCTGATACCAGAGCCAAGGATTGTTTCTCTGCATATATTTTTTTTTTCTAAAAACGCTGTCTCATCTAATCGCACTGCGCTCAACTTTATGTCCCATGAAAACTCCCTGTTATCCAATCAGTTATTTCATTAGGGACAGTGACCTCATGGCTCTGACAACAAAAATGACAATCTGTTCACACTTTATGTATTACTGGGTGATTACTGAGCTTCTAATCAAGTCTACAATACCAGGGGGACAAGAGGCACTTAGAGTAACAGATTTATTGTCACCAGTAATCAGGATTGTGGCCTCTTATCTACAACATTGCCTGCTTTAGTAGGGAAACCAAATAACTCAAAATCGGTCGTGGCTGCTTCTTGTGAGAGAAAGCAGCATGTGTGTGTGTTGTGTTCAGTGATATACATTTGTGGTGGTACTCTGGAGTTCGAACTTAGAGATATTTTCTGTTCTTTCAGTTAGAAGCATTAACTGAGGTTTACTCTTGTGATTCTTGTGAGATCCATACTTCTGGAACATTCTCGAGAATTACAGCTTATAGATATTACCTGTACGGGCTTTTGCAGCTTTCTTTTTGTCGTTTGTTCTTTCTTTCTTTCTTTCTTTCTTTCTTTCTTTCTTTCCTTCTTTTTTCTTTTCATTTTTTTTGTCTTTTTTAAGACACCAGTGTTTACATTTAGACCTCGTTAGCTAGATTGTTATCTTCAGGGTTTCTCTCGACCCCAGTGGTATTCTTTAAGTTAGAAGCCAAAGGCATTCGCTGAGGTGGTCTTTTAGCGTCCTCGCATCATGTCACAGTAGACGTCAGATGCCCTCGCTGCGAGCGACATTAATCAGTCCATCAGTCATTAGTGATGGATGAGACAAAAGCTTGACTACCCCCCCGCCCCGCCCCACACCAGCCCCTTCACATGTCAGCCATCTGTTAATCAGGCTTGATGGAGCACGAGCTGTGCGTTCAGAATTCTTCACTTTGCATTTCCAAGCTTTGACTCAGACCCTGTCACCTCCACGTGTGTGTTGTGCCGTGCATCGCGCATTCGTTTGACTGGGCGATGGAAAACCAAAAAAAAAAAAAAAAAAATCCTCTTTTCTGCTTCAAGAGAGAAATGCTCAGTTTCTAAGCCACTGGTTAAAGAATTGATTTAAAAAAAAAAAGAAAAAAAAAATAACTTCAAATGTTTTTCAAAACCGGCTCATTTTTACACAAGAAATGTCATGGGTGAATGAGTAATTTTGTTGTTAGGCGGGGGCCATGTTGGTTTACGGGACATGATGCTAGCAGCCGTTTTGACGGGTCAGTGAATGGGTTAGGCAAGAATCCTAATGTACTAATGTACTCAAACACTTAGAGGAGGCACCACCAGGAGAAAGATATGCAGTTGACAATGGATTCAATTTGTGAGACATATTACAGAGAGCCATCTGAGGCAACTAAACTATCGACAGATCATTTGATTAACTATAGCACCAATGCCTCAGCTTGTAGGAGTTACAAAGTGTCAACAATGACTAAAAAGAAACAATTTTTCAGCCATACATGCACTTGTATGGCAGATACAAGTATTTAATTATGTCTAATTCTGGAGCTGTTAACTGTGATTAATATTGCAAACACCTGCATCTAGTTGATAGGTGAGGAGTATAATTTCGGAGGTTATGTTTGCCTTTGTAAGCGTGCTTATGGTGAGGTAACATGGAAAGAAAAATGGACCATTTGGAGGTTGAAGAATGAAAGGACATAAGCAGACAAGGGAATAGGGTAGAGCAAAAAAATTTGATGCTTGAGTCAACACAGTAGTCAGCACATTATGACTAAACAGCAGCAAACCTCACCTGTGTGCTTAAGTGTACTTGTGTTTGAGTTTTAGCACAAACACACACGCACACGTGCACACACACACACACACACACACACACACGGACACACACACACAGAAACAGACAGGCACTTTCCCCCTATTTTGTCTATGCATTCACACAAATCTCAACAATTGTATGTGAAGACAGCTTTCCTGTGCCTTTTAATGGTTATCAGCATAAAGAGTTACTGTACACACGGGAAGCTAATATTGAACAGCCTGCCCCAGCCATCTGTTTCACAGTTTGAAGAACAAGAAAATCAACCTGTTCATCCAAAGGCACCGATTCCAATGAAAGCTATCAAAACATACATTAATATTGATCAAATTAAGCTTTTAGACTCTTTTTTTTCATAAAACGCCGTCTTTTAGAAGAAGGATGCCCCACGTAGTTCTTTAAAAAAAAAGTATCTGCAGGAGTCCATTTGAAGTGGCAGCCTGGAATTTTCTCAGTCCCTCTCTATCTTTGTTTAATGTTCATTAAAAAGCAATTAGCAGTGGTGGGCATGATCTGGTATTCGCATTGGTAGAAGAATAAAAAGCCTCATTTTTATTCTTTGTCATTAAAGAACACAAAAGAGAGGAGCATTGACTCTTTCGTCTTGTTTTCTCTAAATACATGAATCATATGCACTCTGTGAAATAATGCTTGTCTGGCAACAATGCCGCTGTAAAGAATTACTGCTGATATCCACATAAAAAAAAAAAAGATGGATATGCACACTGAATATACTATCTAAGACTCCAGTCCAGTCTCCAGACAAATACTTCGGTCATCCTTATCTATCTGTTCAGACCTTCTAATTCTGGCTCTTTAAAACTCTGTGTGTGTGTGTGTGTGTGTGTGTGTGTGTGTGTGTGTGTGTGTGTGTGTGCAGGAGTGAGAGAGAGAAACAGAGTGAGAGAGAACGTGCATCTGAGGAAGAGTATGATCAACGCCAGCAGAGAAGGGTATAATTATATGGTTAAACGCGTACCATATCATTTTCATATATTTCTGTTTATTTGTGAAAAGACAGTAATGGAAGGTCTAGCAGCTTTTTAGGACTCGTCGTATAAAACACGTACGTGGAATTGTCTGCCGTGTTTTAAGATGAGCTAACTGCAATGAACTCTTGAGTAAAAGTTAGGGGTTTTTGTTTGTTTTGTTGTGTTTTCTTTTTTTTTGTTGTTGTTGTTCCTAACACCATTCAGCTGTATCATTATCTTTCCTGACATCACTCCCTGGAAACAGGCCTAACCTTGACATTCTCAAAGACATCCTGCCCTGTAAAGACAAATTGGAACTTTAGTGTTGCTTGGAGCATAGGGTGTGAAATGGTACAGCAGAACATGCTCTGTGTTAGTTTCCTATTCTAAGATCCTGTCCAGACACCACTGTGTTCAAATGAGGATTAGATCACCGTTACATCAAACAGCAGTCCTAATCTTCCACCGGCATGATCCCTGAGGCCTTCTACAGTATATGCAATATATGGAAACCTGTGGAAAACTGAATTGAGAATCTATTTGCTTAGGGGTGTACTCTCTCTCTCTCTCTCTCTCTCTCTCTCTCTCTTTGCAGGTGTACATTCTGCTAATACTGCTGATTCATGTTGCTCTGTTCAGTTATTCTCCACCAGACTAAATTCTCTTTTAGGTATGTGTGACCTGTCAGAAACCAATTGATTAGCGGAGACTTCTAATTGTGTGTAAGTGCTGTCCATACCTCCATCGATAGCTGAGCTCAAGCGACTGGACGAATTCAATGAGCCTTTGATTGTTCTGGTGGGCTGAGTAAGAGCACTTTTTTCCCATATTGACCCAAAACGGAAACAAACTTTGTGCGGAACATGCCTAAATCCTCTAAATGCTCGCTTGTAAATGCTCACTGACATGTTAATTTGGACAGAGGGACAGCGAACTGCAGGGATTTTTTTTTAGAGAAGTGCATCGCATTTGCAATTGGTTCTCACTGGCTGAGTGTTCGGAGGCATCTCTGTACCATAATACAACATTGAGTTGGCAAGCTGGACTTCTCATTTGGTTGACCTAGTTCCTCTGTGAATTACATTCATTGGGTCTTAATCATTTTTGGGCTTGTGTTAACGCCGGGTGGAAGGGACCTGGAAGCGCTTGTTATTCCGTTCCATAACACAGCTTTTTAAAATTGTCTACAAATTACTGCTTGAGGCTGTTACTTTTTGCAGAGCTTTCTGTGCCTCAGAGACATATCTGTCATAAGCTCTTCTCCAATCACAATGCAGAATGCAAGTGTCCTTCAAATGGCACCAACTGCATCATACCATATCATCCCCAAACACAACTGAAATATGACACCTTCAGATTATTTAGCTTGTAAATATTAATATTTGAGAGAGAGAGATGGGCAGATGAATTCAGCTTCAGTGCCTCTTTTCACCCAGACTCCCAGACTAATTAAAGACACCAGACAGCAGTGAATCTGAAAATAGCACCAAGGATGTAGTTTTCAAACATTAGCCAAGAAAAATCAGTCTGGTTACTCATCCACTTCATAGGGACCAATGATAAAGTCGCTTTTTTTTTTTTTTTGGACAGAGTTTGGACATTTCAGGAGAAAAAGAAGTAATCCTCCGTGGCTACCCCCCCCCCCCCCCCCCCCCGCCCCCAACCCCCGTTTTCTTTTGCTTATTTGCTCATGTGACTGAGGGGAGTTCTCAGCTCTAAAAAGATATGAGGCACAAAAACATTAGAACATTCGAGTTCCCATGGCAATAGGCAGCAATTTGGGAAAACATAAAACGTGGTAGATGAAGCTTTGGAAAAAACATAAATTGTGGTAGACGAAGGAATATTTTTCTTTCTCCTCATGACAGAGGATTCCTGCTGTGGACTAATGCTGAGACCACTGTTTTCTTTTTCTTTTTTTGTCAGTCTAAAACTCTGGGTTTTAGAAACAAGCTGTTTTCATCATACAGGGAGAAAATGAACATTACGACTGAACAGAAGATTAAAGAGAACAACATTATGACATGGTCCAAGTGCTGCACTGTGTTGAGCATTGTCATAAGGGAGATACTCATGCATAATTATGGCGTATTTGAGAGAACACTTAATAGTTTCATGTGTGTATTAAACTCATTTAGAGCTGTCTTGGGTGATTCCGCCTGAAGGCTTTGATTGTTTGATTTTTCTAATTTAAGCCAAAACAAACATTTGGCTTCTCCTGATATGAAGAATGCACTAAGGACTCTCAAAGAATATAGTGATGAGTGTGTAAGTTTTGTGAACAATCAGATAAAGGAATGTTGAAAACTGACTTTGGCAAGCATTTTAGACAGAATTCCCCATGGTAACAGCTGTGACAGAAAGCAACTGGATTCCTACCTGAAAATGACACCAATGCTGTCTTGATACAGTAATTAACCAAGTGAACAATGCTTCTTCAGCACCTTCTTACCTGTAGACAAGTGTGTCATCCACTGAGCTGTTGTACTGGACCTGGTACATTCTGATCCCCGGGAACTGCTGCTGTGAAGGCCACCTTATAAGAGCAGAGTTTACCGTCAACTCAGCAAGCACAACTTTCCGCTCTTGAGGTCCGGTGTCATTTCCAGTGGGTGAGGTTGACTTGGCAGACGTTAGGATATCCGAAGGTCCGGGATCAGGCTCCCGAACCCGATTTGTGCTATTGGCCAGGTGAGGCAAGGGATTGACCACCAGCTCCACAGTACCGGTGGACTCCCCTGCAGCATTGGATGCAATGCAAGTGAATACTCCAGTATCCTTCAGAGAAGTGATATTGATCTCCAGGCTTCCATTGCTAAAGGTAAGTGTCCGCGAGGTGTTGGAGATCAGTCGGCCTTCAGGGGAGATCCAGTGGACATCTGGATCTGGATCTCCATTGGCCTTGCACTTCAGACTAGTGGGTTGTCCTTCCATGGCAAAGGTTTTAGGGGACTTTCTGGTGATCACTGGTGGATCACAAATGAACTCCTCCTCAGGTATAGTCCAGAAATACTTGGCAGTGAGGTCAGGAGGTGAAGCGCAGGTCTCCAGGTCATCCTCTCGAGTAAGTCTCCTCAACCATAAAAGTTCACAGTTACAGTGGAGAGGGTTGCCTCCAAAGCTTAGCACGAGTGAAGAGAGAGGAGAACCCTTGGACTTGGCATAAACTGGGATCCTAAGAAACAATGGATCCGGGGGAATTTTCTTCAGCTTATTGGATGTCATATCCAGACGAGCTAGCTTGTGCAAGTTGGCAAATACCCCTTGAGGGACGTGCTCAATAAGGTTGTGATCCATGTTCAGAGTGTTCACATTGGTCAGGCGTCCAATGGTCTCCCATGGGATGTCCACCAGGTTGTTATAAGACAGATCCAAGTCCTCCAAGGTCCCCAAGAAGTCATCGAAAGCATGTGGGGAAATGTCATGCAGCTGATTGTTGCTAAGGATGAGGTGCCTCAGATTGGTAAGTCCTCGAAAGTGGTCATCGGTGACCACGCTGAGGCGGTTGCTGTCCAAGTGTAGTGCCCGCAGTCTCTTGAGGTCAGCAAAAGTGTAAGGCATGATTTGGCTGATGGTGTTTCGAGAAAGGGTCAGGTGCAAGAGGCTTGTCATATTGGCAAAATCCCTGCGCCTCACGGCTGTAATGAAGTTCTCCGTTAGCCTCAGCTCGACCGTGCGGCGGTCAATTACCGTGGGCACGAAAAGCAAGCCCGTCTTGGCGCAGAGGATGGCAAGCGAAGGCGATAGGTTCTGGCACATACAACGCTTGGGGCACAGCTGCCCTGAGGTGGACACGGCCAACACCAGCAGCGAAACGATGAGCCAGTCCATCCCTCAGCATTCAGGGAAACTGAAAGACAAGCATACAAGCAAATGTGAGAAACTGTGCTCAGTGCTGTTGAAACAGACGTAGGCAGACGTAGGGGGCCACAAAGTAAGCATATTTTTGTTTGAACTGTATACCAGCAAATCTAATTCAGCTAAATAAGGTAGAACAAAGCCCCTGAAAAACATTATTAGGCTGACACAGAGTCTGAGAAACTTGCCTTTACCTGTTCTATGATCTGTCTAATAGTTACACACTGAACCAAGAAACTGATATGTTAAAAAACTTAATCACTTAAAAGTTCAGAGTGGAAAGCTGAGACTATTAACATGCGGCCACAGACTGCACCGTTATCATTCAGCTCCTGCCAAAATGATGAGTGTATTCATACACACACACATCACACCCTGGAGCTTCCTGAACCAGCCACATTAATCTCAGACATCAGAGAGTAAGATGATCCGAAAAAATACAATACACTTATGCAGTTCAGCACATTCACACATTTTGTCTTAGTCAAAGCACATAGAAATCTACGTCTATAATCACGAAGAGCTTTAAGGTGATGAAAAATAAGCAGAAAAAGTCTATATTTACAAGCTTTTACGGAACAAGACCACCTTGACAAGTATTGAACAATGCTCAGAGGATGCAAAAATTTTCATCTGTGTTAAACTGTCAGGCAATGAAACTCCAACGACCAAGCAAGGCTGTCAGACCCTCTCGAGTTCTGGTGAGATGTATCTCTACGTGACAACACTTTAATGTATTTATAGACATAATTCTGGGCTCATGTCATGATAGCCGAACTACACTCACTCATCTACACTGTTTATGGCACCATTTCTGTGGGTACGGAGATCGGCTTTACAACTTAATGCACGGCAATCTGCATGGGGATTTGTCATAGACCATTAAATAGGCCTTTTGT
Organism: Chanos chanos; assembly: GCF_902362185.1. NCBI lineage: Eukaryota > Metazoa > Chordata > Actinopteri > Gonorynchiformes > Chanidae > Chanos > Chanos chanos. The sequence goes on along the minus strand of NC_044500.1, from coordinate 7,883,012 downwards.
TTGTTCTGTGAGAATTTAATCAAAGTACTAAGCAAGGACTGATGTCTTTGCCTCTCCTTCTCATAAAATTCCATGAAATGCAATACCGCCCACATAGATGCTGGATATTTGTAATATACAACCTAGCAAAAAAATACCTTAAAATGGAATTATTTATTTCTATGTAAAGAGGAAAAATACATAACACTAAATGAATTTAAATACAATTTGATACTGTGTATATTCTACAATGCCTGCTTTGGCACCTACAAATGTAGGCATTCGAACAGTTTGATTGATGCGTAATTGCCAACGTAACCTTAAAATATACCCTTGCACAACAATGCTAAGAAAGAAAGAAAGAAAGAAAGAAATAGAAAACTGCACAATACTGCATTTTTGAATATTTTGGTTGACAGCAACTCAGCAAAACTGAGGTTTAATCTCTTCTGACAGTGCTCTGTTCTACTTACACAGATAATGTTGAGATCCATTCTAATCTCTTTGTGTGGGAACACCCGGCTGTCATGTCTGGTGTAAAATTACACCACTGTATGTAAATTGTCCCCATAACAAACAAGCTAGCAGTACCAGCTGAAGGATGTGTCAGTCTTTGATGCTTCCACAGAAGTATTTCTGATGTAACCATTTGAAGGGGGGGGGGGGGGGTCCATGGAGTCCACAAATCATTTTATTAAAGTCCTTTATTAACAAGTAGCATGTGACTTTAATTTAAACGTAAGATGATTAATGTATGTTGTTGTCTTTAATCTTGTTTTACTTATTCTTGTGGTCCAATTTGCATGTGTGTGCGTTCAGGGACTGTAATGTCTACCTTCATCAAACCAACCGCAACCCTGTTGAAGAAGCTAGTTTCCCTGTTTGACTTACTGGACACTGCACTGTAATGAGACATGAATAGGTAGGGATGTTTTGGAAGGAAGTAATAGCAGCAGATGCACCTCATAGCACAAAAAAACTGAATGGCTTGACCTGACCAATGTCATCCCTCTAAGGGGTTAGAGAACAAAAAAGTGAAAGAATTGCTCCCAGACCTTATTTACACTACTAGTCTGTCAACCTCGCCCTATGTTAGCTCCGGAAGAATTCCCGAGCCTGGAGGTTCGGCAAAATAGAGATGGATTAGTTTGTGTCTGCTTTCGACTGGAACGGCTCTGGGCCCCAGGAGGCAAAAAAAAGAGTGCACTACATTGATCTGAACCTCTTCTCCCACCAGGGACTGGGGCAAAAAAATAAAAAAATAAAAATAAAAAGGAATAATAAAAAAAAATGCAACCTTGGTCTTTTCACAGCACCCACAACCTGTCGAGACTGGCCATGGAATTTGCCAGCAGCCAATATGTTTGACGAACTACAACAAAGTATCACCATGCAGAGCATGATAAACCACAGTTACATTAGAAATATTCTTTTTCTCACAATGGTTTCAAGTGCTTTCAAGTTTTTTTTTATTTTGTTTTATTTTCTATTTACCATTCACTGAGAGATAAATTGTTGAAAGGCAATCAATATTGACTTCACATGAATAAAGGCCTATAACATATTTAGCCTATATACTTATCAAGGATGAGAGACTTTAGTTTAACTATGTTGCAGGTTGTTGTCTGTGTAGCAGGTCTGGGGTTTAACACTTTGCTTAAGTGCATAGTGGCATGGAGTCATAAAATTTTGGATTCAAATTCAGTCCTCTGGTTTACAGGCTAATTTCAAAACATCTTCCAATTGTTATGTATATTTTGATAAAGTCAAACAGCTTTAAGTAGATCCATTCAGTACACAATAGTATATATATTCTAATAAAAAGTCATTATATGTTGTCTTCAGTAGCACAGACACATCACTGCAACAACAACAGCATGACAATATCAGTGTATGAGTGATATAAGGGAACTATCTGGTCTAGGCACATGCATATTACAGCAAGTAGTAATGTCTTCAAAAGTCATTTCTCTTAGATAAAATGTCTCCTATTAGATCATGTTGCTATGACAACACAAAGCACACGCTCCATTAATCTTGGCTTGTTCAGTGATAATTTACCACAACAGCAAATCTCCGCATATTTTAATTTTCCTCAACATGATATTACAAAGCAAGCTTCTATCTACCTGTGTCCTCTAACAACCAAAATCTAAATTGTTCAAAACAGTGCTGTGGGTGCTATTGGTGAGACAGCAGTAGTTGATGAGTCATACCCTGATGGAGAATTAGAACTACACATTTACTGAAGTCATAACCTCTTAAAGGTTGTAGAGCTAATATGCCATGAGTGAAAAATATCACGGGAGTTACGTTTATAAGATGTATTTTTTTACGAGGTTCAAAAACAGTTATTGAACGAATAGTAAAACAAAATGAAAAGTAGATAAAAGGGATTGTATCAGACAGGGCAATCAAAATAAAATCAAGTGAACACAGCCTGAAATGAATAACAGTAAACTACACGAATACTGAAGGGACTAATTCAGATTAAGTCCTGGTGAGGTGATGTGATTTGTAGAAACAGTCCAAACAATAACAAGAGGAAACTTCTCCCTGAAAGTCTGGTGCAGTTTTATTTACAACCCAGGTTTCTCAGTTTGATTTACCGGTCACTAAGAGGGTGCAATTATCGGTAGAACTGACGTATTACCGGTGCCAATGGAATAGGAAAAAGGCAGATTAGTTTATGCTCTAGCTGTTGACGGCGGGGTCTTGACCTCTCTGACTTCGAGAAGAAGGCAATGATCTCTGACTCTGGATTCAAGATGCTGGGGATCAACAATGCACACAGAATTAGGCATCCGAGGGCCACAGAAAACCCTCTTTCTTGAGCTGGAGCAGACTTCATTGGATGGTGTCTGAGATCAGTGCAGAATCAGATGCTTGGGTGAAGTATATTGCAAGGTTCACTTTGGGAACAGTTGTTAACTAGACAAATGTGTGACTTTATCTAGTGCTGTGTAAATTCCGCAACATGGAAAGATTATTTGTTGTGGAGTATCTTTTATAAAGGTAAACAGGGAGTGTTTAATGACCATTAAAGCGGTCTAGGCAGCATTATTGATGGTTATCTATGGCTGATGGATTGGGGTGCCCCCACCCCCTTGATTATCATCAGTGTGTTTATTGACAGGTTGAACTGTGAACTGACTAAACTGTCCATATCGTGGAAGTACTATTAGACAAGTTCCGTGACATGAATTTTACTTGTGACTGACACTGAGTAAGCCAAGGTGTGTAATTACTTGTTTCAAAGCTCCTTGTTATCCTGGTTCCTGTGTTTGGAAAGGAAACACATAACATGGAACAATGAAACAGACAATACATTCATTCACTAAAGCTCACTGTCCAATGCACATCATAGTGCTTTGACACACTCCTTGACATTTGAGCACCTCTAACCAAGCGAGGAAATGATTCTTTTGTTACTATTCACGCTTCCTGGGTTTCACGCAATCTTGGTTGCGCCAGGTTGGTCATATCCCAGCAGGACAGGAAAGCAATTCCATGCTTATCTCCATTTACACTTTTACAGATGGTAGATTCCGGTTCAGCATTTGGTCAGTTGATTATTGGAGTTTAGATCATTAGTTCATTAAACGGTGGCCATGGAGAGATTCCTTGTTGCTAGCTTTTGAAGATCGTCATTCTCATCTAGGTCTTGGACTGAGGTGTGAAAACTCATTCGATTGTAGGAGCTGACCTTTCTGTTCATTGATAGTTGTCATGGAAATCGCAAGCCTTTCAGCAAATGGCAGGCACCGGTGTTCTGGGAGGAGGCAACACCTTTGTATCCTCAAGTGCTGTAGAGTTTTTTTTTTTTCTTCTTCCATTATGTTGTGGCTCAGTACGACTCTCCCACATCCCATTAGAAGTGACGGGTGTTTTCAAATGGATGGTGCTGAAAAAAACAAGGCAGGATGAAGGATTTATCTACACAGAGAGTATGTTGCTCTGCTATAGGATGGATCAGTTGTCAAGCCAACTCATGGGGGGAGTTATCCCATGGTAACCACAGCTGAAGAGGCGAAATAAAAAGAGACAATTTGGGCAGAATCCTGTATTTGGTTTTCAGTGATAACTGTACATCTTTGCACGATGGGAAATCTCTTTGAATAGACTGGGATGGGGTGGGGCTCTGACAGAGATGGAGTGTGTAGCATAGATATTGTTCCTGCAACATCACTAGCTTAGTATGTGATGCAGGATGTGTCAGTTTGCCAGATGATATGAGCCAAAAGACCAAAAAAAAAAAAAAAAGTCAAAGAAAGGGTTATATACTTAGCTGCTGTCCTCGTTTTGATGGTTTTGATGGTTTTGACGTATGTCTCAAGTTATCTGGCTATGTGAGAAATTCTGATTTGTGAAATACCCCCTCTCATATGTGACTTTTCCAAAGAAAAAAGTCTTTTTGTACTTATTATCTATTGCTCACTCTGCTGGATTAGATTTCCCTCAAAATGGAGGAATGTTTGAGGGCCATTTCACGGCTGAAGGGAGTATAAAAAGTGCATTATCACTTCAATTTGAAGCAGGGAAATTTCCCTAAATTCCTCTCTTGGGTGTCCCCCCCCCCTTTCTTTTTTTTGTATCACTTTGAGTACGGAGAATTCTGTAGATAAACCTTCAAAGCTATGGGTTTGGCTGGAGCTTTAGGGATAAAAATACCTAACTGAGTTGGAGTAAATCGGCGTAATACCAGAGAACAGTCACTCTCTCATGTAGGCTTCTCCTCAGAGTCACGCTTTATGGTGATCACAGTAGCTAGAATGAACCGGTAAATCAATCAACTAAGGCATTGTTAAAAACGTACTGCATTTTAGGGGGAGCATTTGATGTCTATATGGCTATACCGAAAATACTGAAAATACTGTATGTTTTTTTTACTTTTTATTATTTATTTCTCAGTTAAATCAAGTAAATGCAAGTTTTCTCATGAGAGCTTTAAGGAGCATGATATAGGAGACATAGTAATCGGTTGCCTAATTTCTCAATGTACGTATGGCGTTTTTTCAGAGAGCTGAGGCATAAAAAAAGACCAGAATCCAGGCCTACTTGGTAAGCAGAAGCTCGAACAGACTTCCATTCACGATCACAGTCCGCAGCTGTCCTTCTCCTCGGCAGTGCTCTTTGAAGTGCTTAAAGGCACATGCTTCTTTATTAAACAAAAACAAAAAAAAAAAAACAAAAAAAAGGTTTTCATGGTTTTCATAGCAACAGAATGCGCTAGCAATCTCTCCTCTCCTCTCCCTCGATTTGTGTTTTACCGTAATTAAGTCTGTCGTAAAATGGGAATAAAAGAGCAACATTTCGCTGGTTATAACCAGAGCGACCACATGCACATGCACTGTTTCACTTCTGCAGAAATGAACATATTTGCGTTTTGTGTACTAAACTGATGTTTCCAGGTTTTGCTGACTTATTTTTACGGTCATATGTCAATTCAAAATGACTTATCTAATTGTTGGATTTTTTTTTTTTTTTAATTCATTTTTTTGTAACCCCTCTTCTTGTGACAACACTCAACTATCCCTTTTTTTTCAAGGCAGGGTTAATGTAATTATGACACTGACAGAGATGTAGTGATTTTCAGATGTCTCTGAGCCCACGGGGCGTCATTAAAGGAATGTTTGTCAAGTCTGGCAATTCCTGAGAAAACGTCTAGTTTCTTTGCTTTCTTTGATTACACAGGACCCTGTTTGTGTTTGTGTTTGCTTCTGTTCATGTTTATGTTCACTGTGGAAGCAGGTAATCCCCTAAATGAAGATTCATTCCTTTATAAATGTGTGTGTGTGTGTGTGTGCGCGCGTGTGCGCACGTGCATGTGTGTATGTGTGTGTTTGTGTTTGATGTGATAGCATAGAAAATCTATTCATGTCTTATTCAAAACATGAGCGAAAATACCATTAATTCAAAGAGAATACCACTAAATCTATCACAAAGGTCCTTGAAGACAGAGGCTCTCAAAACAATATAACTTAAATTATCATCATATAATTATTCAAGGTCACATGGTGCATCGTTACCTAAAAGCACTGTAAGATTTCTGTTTTCTTGCGCTTTTTTTTTTGTGTTTTTAATGTTTCATCTATCCTGCTATGCAATGTGGGTTTTTTTAAGATAACAAGATAAAACATTGGAAATGCATCAACAATGCATGAAGTTTTCTTGTCCTTCAGAATCAAATTCCATTGGGTGTTTTGTTGATGTTTTTCATAATTAGAGCAGCAAGGCATGAGCGCCCTGAGGAAAATAAACTGGAGTACAGAGTTATCAGAGTTGGAATACCAAAGCAACATCATGCTGTCACAACTTTACAGCGTGTTTCTGTTTTGGAAAAAAAAAAAAAAAAGCTTAAAAGTAGGTCCCACTAAACAGTAGGACCCTCCACAGTTGTGAGAAAAACAAAACAAAAAAATATATATTTGCCACTGTATTCGAGTTTGAGATATTTTAAGAAAGATCACACATTTCACACACACACACACACACACACACACGAAAAAAAACAAAAAAACAAGAATGACCCCAAAGGCCCCCGAAATAATGAACTGCTTGTATCTCAACGTAAGATGTTTTTTTTAAATCAACATTTGCAATAGAGCTAGCGTTTTAATCTTTCAACAGGATATTCTTTCACATCCTCACAGCGTGTGAATGTATAATTTGAGCCAACCCCCTGCGGTTTAAAATGAAGCCACTCAGTCACAGTCTGCTGCCTTGTCTACCCTCTCTAGTGGCCAACACGTACTGCGCTGGCCAATGGGACACTTTGTCGCTGAAACAGGCCAATCTGGCATGCGCAAGTCATGATCAAAGCTTTGGTGGTTGTCAATGGCGACCCCAGTGATCTTATTGTCGTTCACCCTGACTGCCGGTACGGCGATAAGACTCTGGCGTGTTGGCTGACTGGCTTTATCACTCCTGTAGTGAGACAGTGTCTCTCCGGTCTCAGCTCAGTGGCTGTCAGCCTTGGGAGAGACAGCAGATGCTGCTTCAGGTCTTCACTGAGAGAGTTTATATGAAACAAAGTGCAGGAGAGCTTTTTCTTTTCCCCTTCTGTATACACGGTTGGATGACACAGTTATATCTTTCATTCTGATGATGTGTCTGCAGCCCCCTGTTCCAAAAGAGCACTAAAGCATTACTCTTGTCATTTGATAAAGCAGAACTTCAACATAATGTAACATTTTTTCCCTCTTCCTGAACAGTCACATAAAAAAACAAAACAAAACAAAAAAAAAAGCCTGAGAATTTGTATCTATTCACTCGCTTAAAATAGCTGACCTAAAATCACCTGAAATAGTTGTGTACAAAAATAAACGGAAACGAAATCGAAAACATCTTTCAAATGAATTTGGTCCTGCAATGCTACATTAGCACAACTCTGCAATGCTCCACCTGGCTCCATTAGCAATAATGCTACAACCATGCATCAGCATCTCTGGCTTGCTTTCAGCTTTTAGGTCGTATCAATCCAGAGCGCAAATGATGTCTCTGTGTATCGATGCGACATTTGGAGTCTGCTGGCTCGGGAATGCTTTAGTCTGGGTCTATTACCCTCAGGCACTCAGGAACCAGCTTCTCAGCATTTAGCTCCACAATACTTTAAAGGACCCTTCCCCTCCTATTAGGATCTGGGGAACTGGAGCCAGGCACAGCCTGAGCCATCCTCCCAGTGGACTTCACAAAGTTCTCGGCTTCGTTTTAACCTCTGAACCCCTTCAATCTGACATTGTCCAAGCAAAGGCAGTTCTCCCCTTGGGTTCAGTTTCTCGATGCTAGCTACGACCTCTAGCTTGACCTTGACGGTGACCTCTGTCAAGGGATACACTACAGTAGATAGGAACAGAGAACCATTCCAAAAACACCTGGGAAAATAAAATAAAATAAAATAAAATAAAATAAAATAAATCTATAAAAATAAACAGCCAACCTATAAAACCATGTCTGTAAATGTATGCTATGACAGATGACTGTGGCAAAGTAATTTCCCTGTGAGTTATAATAAGAAAAAATAAATATGCAACAGCCGGTGGGCGCACAATCACAATTCTATTCAGTTTGTGAGAGAGTATATTAGATGAAAACCATTAGGGTCCCACTATGAGCAAAGAAGAATATTTTGATTCATTTCTCTGCTTGCCAGCTTACTGTTTAGATAGAAAAATAAATAGTAGCAGCAAAATCATTTTTTTATTTTTTTGGTCTGTTTGTTTGTTTGTTTGTTTGTTTCACCATTATCCAAGAATATCACACACAATATTCTACATTATGTCAAATATGATTGATGTAATGGACTCAAAAGCTTACGTATGCTTATATGGAATCTTCTAGAAAACACGTTCAGGTGATTAGTTGCTACCAAATGAATATTAAACACAGTCATGAAAAGAGGTCCATCCTGATTTTTAGTTAGTATTTTTTTTATTTTTCTTTTAAGAACTTCTGTCATGACCAACGCTCCTGAGAACTTTGCAGATATGGTATGTATTTTCCATGCGTTTTAAAAGGACAGATGGTAGACAGATTGAATCTGAAATGGGAGAAGTCTGATGTCTCGGAGGTGTGCTTGTTCGGCTAGTCACTTCGTTGCTTACCAAATCCAGACATGACAGCTGTCACCACTCACATATAAAAAACATGAACATATGCAGTTTTTTTTTTTTTTTTTTAATTTCATGCATATCACAGCTATTTTTGCTATGCTAACCATGTTACGGCGTCCCTGAATCTCCAAATCTGCATCTTAATCTGCATTGCGGACCTTAAAGACGGCATCACACGGTAAATAACTATTCTAACCATGCTAAACCAGTCTACCTCTTCCTTCACCGCACAAGCTGCACAACATATTTTCATATGCCTCTTGTCTGTACTATCAATATCACTGTCTAATCTGCTCCATAGCATCTGCTCCAAACCACAATTTCTTACCTTTAACAGCCATGTAAAAATGGCTAATCTCCAATTCTTTCCACTATCTCAGACTTCTAAAACAATATAGAAAAAAAAAAATATATATATATATATGAGCGTGCACACTGTTTCTGAACAAAACCACTGAACAAAAACATATACAGTTTATAATAAATGCCACATAATACCTATGATAATGCATTGACCCCTTGAAACCGTGCGAGTTGTCTCACCTCTATCTGGAGCGTGTGGATTGGCTAAGGGGGTACATGTAGACCTCCCACTGGGCGTATGAGACAGGAGGAGAGGATGGTGTGCACACAGGTGGCTACATGTGGACCGCTTGGCAGTGGGCAGGTTCGTGGGACAGATGTGTGAGACAGGAGTCCAAGAACATGAGAGTGGAGGACCTCAGAGCGTTGAGTGACAGCTCGGCACCCCGCGGGTGTCCATTCACCTGTTAAACGAGAGAGAGAGAGAGAGAGAGCGAGAGAAACAGAGAGAGAGAGATAGAGCATTAGTTTGTGACACTGAGCACAGCTGGACAATACACTCAAGGGAAATGACAGTTGTGAAAATATGCAGAGAACAGGTTTAGGGACACATGCAGAGGAGAGAGAGAGAGAGAGAGGGAGAGACAGAGAGAGACAGGAGCAGAGGAGGGAGGGAAAAGATGCAAAACATGACACCAAACTGGACTCTGTAGGTGTGCTCTAAGCACCATTTTGACTAATTACGTCGCATTTATCATTGAAGCTATTCTCTCTCTGAATATTCTTCATATTGTCAGGTGGTCTGTTTTTTTCAGTCTTTTTTCAGTCTCTCTAGCTCTACCTTCACCTCTGCAGATAGCGTAATATTTTAGTTTTTTGGGGGGTTTTTTCCCTCTGCTCTGTCTGTGAAAAATGTGGCATCGTAGAAGCCCCTAAAAGAGTCACAAAAAAATAACGCTCGTGTTCCATTTTCTCTCTCTGTTTTAATTACTGATTCACAGATGACCCCTCGATGGGAGTGTTACGAAAAGTTAAATTCCTCTGTGACTTTTAAATAAGCACAACTTTATGGCAGCATACTCCTGAACTCAACTTCCTCCAATGTACAGTTGATAAAAGATGTGCTCAAGTAACCCCAGTTCATTTGCATCCGAGTTGCAAACAAGCAAATGAAGAAATACCACCTAATTTATCAAAGCAACACAAGGCCCTCGGTAGCAAAACCGCGAAAATAAATAAAGCAAAAAAAAAAGGCAAGGACGTTGTTAAGTATGTGAATCTCTGGTGTATGTGGTGATTTTTTCAACATCTGATTTGGAAAATACATGCTAAATTATAAGTTAAAATCATCTCTTTTTTTCTCTCTCTCTCTCTCTCTCTCTCTCTCTCTCTTACTCTTTCTCTCTTTTTTGTGGTCCTTATCGCATCTCCTCACCTCTGTGATCTTTTTTCCCTCATCACCCTAATTAGACCCTCTTAATTAGACATGAGCGCCCAGCCTGGAGTGGGAGCCGGGCCAACAAACGCGAATGAGCATGAACAATGCGGCCCCACATACAAAGCCTGCATTTATTCCTTTACGTTACTCGCTCGCTTGCTTACTTATTTGTTTACTTAGTCATTTAATGGAATAAGACATTTTATGATGTCGTCTTTATGATGGTGGTCTTGCCGTTGTTATTTAACACTGATGTTCAATTGAAAAATACTGTACAGTCGTGATTCTGCTATCTTAAACACCTCATGTGCTGTAGGCCTTTTTGTGTGTTTGTTCTGTGTTTTACAGGTAGACGCTTCCAGCCTCAGACAATGCACGGCACACAGAACCAACAGTTTGCATGAGGAAAAAAAACCCCAAAAAAACCTTTGTTGGTTTCATCCAAAAATAGGATCTATAATTTGCATAGATTCTGCCTACAGGAAACCGAGTCCGTTAAACTGAAATCTTATTCAGACTTAAAACTCAGACTTAATGCTTTTTTTCCCCCAGTGTAACTTCAGATGGAAGGCCTGCCCCGTCAGCAAAAATGATTGTGTTTTCCGTTTGTTTGTCTGTTGCCTTCGTACGCAATAAACAGCTTAAATCCAGGTGTCTCTCTACTCTCTGGTCACTTTGACAGACTCACATCACCAGCCTGCGCTCAGCTGTCTGATTACTCTCAGTGTAACTCGCCAACAAATTTAACTGTCTGGTCTGAGGCTGTTTGATAGTCCCTCTGTGATGTTAGAGGAACAGGGAAAGCAAACAATTCAAACACATCGATATACTCATCTAACAGACTCACATATTTATTACTTAACCGTGGGCACCGCATTACGCTCAATCTTTCCAAGTTCATGGATCCACGCGTTCAAAATTACCGAACAACCAAAGTCTGAGGGCAAATCTGCATTAAAGTTGCATGCCTAACAAAATGCGCGCATGCTATTAGCATAACGGAGTGTTCGCGTAAGCTGAATCTTAACGTGGCTTGTCTGAGTGTTTGCACAATTGCTTTGTTTTCAGGAATGCAGTCTGTGCTCCTGTGAAGAAGCTCTAAATAGTGATGTTCTAGAGAAAAACACAATAGTGAATGTCTACAGTATTCACTCCTGCGTTTGTCAGTTACATAAACAAAAGTACAGAATACGGCGTAAGTGGGCGTGCGTGTCATGTACTGATGGGAGAACCGTAATTGAGGAGTAAACATGACACTCCCTCGTGTCTGGGAGGAGATGAAAGCGTGGCCGGCTCAAGGTAAGCAGACGGTGCATTAAAGCTGAGATAACGATGCCAGTTTGACTTAAACATGCGGCGCAGCGTCTGACCCACCCACTCTCTCCAGCCCTGGTGTGAGCAGCTCCATTGTGAACCATGTGTGAAGCGTACTTTCATTTAAGTGGTCTAAAGAGACATGGCTCCCCCTTTAAACCACTCCATTAGTGCCTGGGTCAATAATGCACCACGGGTTGGAGGGATGGTGTGGGCGTTCGTGTGTTTGCATGTGTCAACTCTTGTTGTTGAGCATATGCTTCTCTCTCTCTCTGTGTGTGTGTGAGTGTGTGTGTATGTGTGTGTGAGTGTGTGTGTGTGTGTGGGTCTGCAGGATGGATCTAAAGTAATACAGTAGATGCACAAAGACAGATTACTCGATCGGTTTGCCGAGACACCAGAAAAGTTGGCCGCAGAAATTTGTTCGCTCCGCGTCGGTTATGTACGTTAAAGTTCAGCTCAGTCAGAGACGTCGAGTCGATGGGAAAGGGTCAGCGCCCTGTCACCAGTGGACAAAAATCACTTTCAAAATGCTTTCTCAATTACCCACATCCAACAGCAGCAGTGAGCCATAAAAAAAAGACAAAATCTGTTATTATAGCCTGTAACCTAAATGAATAAGTGCTGCTTATGACGGATGTCCGTTTCACTCCATCTCACCGTCTCCTTGAGTTTTGTACTTTTTGATCAAGGCACACTCGCAAACTATTCATAAAAACGACAGCATATTACCCTTTATCGAACCGATTCTAATTGATGTCCTCTGGAACAGAGGTGAAGACTACAGTCTCTCAGTTTGACAGGAAATTGCATTATGATGTTCTAGAAAGTGAGAAATCTTGACACGCAGTCAATGAACCCAAAGACTGAAGTATATCTGAATGGTTTCACTCTGACTTAATCCTTTTCAAATAAGACACAGTTTTACGCTTGCCAAAAAAAAAAAAAAAAGGCTTCTCAATACAAAAAAAGAAAGAAAAAATTGCGAAAAAAGAAGGAGAGAAAAGAAGGCTATGCTTCCCATCCTCTTATGTATAGCCTTTTATTTCCAAGCTCCAAATATAAAACAGGTGATAAGCAGTCAGTGGATGCAGTGCACAGTAAGGCTAGGGGGAGGGAAGTTATTAATTCTACTAGACAGATAAGAATTAGAGCATTTCTAATTGCGTGATAGCAGACTGAGAAGTCTACTTCCGTTTCAAAGACATGAAAACGGAGTTTAAATACGGAGGCTTCACAATATATTGGCTGTGATTACGATGAGAGGCGACGAAAAGAGAGAGAAAAAAAAAAAAAGGATTAAAATGTATATTTTGAAACACAAAGCTATAAAACAACCTGAGAAGTTAATATTTTATTTATTTATTTACCCCTTTAGTTATTTACTTAGTCATCTGTTCAGTTGACTTTGAGCATAGTTATTATTTCTCACTCAGGCGTGTATGAACATGGATCTCTCCCTCTTTCTCTATCTTCACACAAACTCATCCCCCTCTTCTTGCTGTTAATAAATCGCTCTATATATAGCCAACTCAGCTCTGTGAGCTTGCCTGCCAATGCTTTTGCCTTCTGTAGCTCCATTCTCTAGTACACAGTAATTGAAGGAAGGCTGTGATGCACCCCAAAAAAATAAAGAAAAATACAACAAAAAACCTCCAGGCCAGAAGGACAAACAGAAGTCCCTTTGAGGTAAGAGGGATTTTGGTTATGAAACAAAGAACTAGCGGGTGCTATTCATGTTTTCTAATCCCAGAGTGCATCAGTGAACGACCACCACTGGGCTAAGCCAGAGGATTCTGGTAGGTGAGTCATTTTTTTTTTTTTTTAAGCCACCAGTGTTTCTGTCTTCGTGTACAACGATCAGAAATTAGCAAAAGCTTTAAGCTAATCCTACAAACTAGAACATTCCAGCAGAACCAGAGGGATCCCTGCAGAGTAACAGTTTTTCTTTTTTTTTTGTTCTTTCTTTCTTGTTGTATCTGTACTGACTGTCTTTCTTTTGTACAAACAAATCAGTTCAAACCAAACATTAGCCAAGACTACTGAGTTATATAAATCTCCTTTCAGAAGGCGGTGTTTTCCTCAAGCGCTCTATTTGTTTATTTGTTTATTTATTTATTCATTGTTTAGGGAATGTATTTGCTTTGCGTTTTTTTTTTCTCCACGTTTCAAAAAGCACAGTCATTGTTTTAATGTTTTTGTTTCTGCTAAATTGCCTTGACACGGCAAGAGTTGACATACGCCTCAAGCTCAAACTATTTTTGAAGAGCAAATCTCTTTGACCCCCGGGGACCTAAGAGAGCCGAGTGCTCAGAGCTACGCCCACAGCTGTGAGAGATGGTGCAGTGGGCCATGTCTCTTAAGCTAAGGCAAGACTAATCCCAGAAAGGCCCCATCCGTTTGCTGTCCGCACTATATGCCAACATGGTTCCCCTGACTCTGTGTGTATGACGAGGTTCAATGTTGAGAACTGTAACCCAATCCCCCCCCCCCCCCCCCCCCCCCCCCGCACACAGACTGTCATTTTGCTTTGGTGAGCGTGATCAGAACCTTGTCGCGAGGAGGCCACGTCTGAAAACATCGCACCCCCCAAGACTTGAGAAGATGTTTTAGCTACAGGATAATGTTTAGTCCAGCGTGCTAAAGTGCCCATTTGCAGTGATTTAGTCATGACAAGAGCAGGCTTCATAACTGAATTCCAAACATCCGTCTCACAAACCTCACCAGGACAGAAGCTCTCAAAACCCTCTTGATGCCAACCAAACACCTCACATGTTTGTGTCAATATATCTGCCATCTAATCGTCACGTTCTTGATTGACTGAACCCGTGATGTGGAATAAGGTGAGGGAATTGACTTTCTATGCACATCGATTGGACTTTACATAAAACTGGTAGTTATCGGTCCAGTATATGAGTATATAATGCTAATACAGGGAGATCTCATCTGTTATTACTGGAGTCCACAGGTTGAACCGTTACTCTGGCGGTGGCGAGATGATGATAGCCAGGATGGTACTGGAAAGGCAGAGAGATGGAGAAACTGGACCCCTACTGAGATTCCTTCCAATTACAATGAGGGGAGCACACATGGGCATCTAATGGCCGCCTCTGATATAGCTCGTTATTTTCCAAAATCACTCTAATACATATCATTCGGAAAGACCGCTTCGAGGGCCAAAAGCACACGTTGGCGGAACGGTCTGGTTTTTGAATACGCCATAGATTCAGACATCGGTTATAGGAGCGATAATGGCAGGAAACACAACAACGAGGCGCGGTAGGAGGAGAAGTGCAAGTATAGCATAATGGTGTGATAGAGGTTATTCGTCTTACGTTACAGAATGGATTGTTCCCGTACCGAGTGCTGATTTTGCAGGACTATGCTTTATTTCCCAGTGCAGTCCCATCTATGATCCACACGTACAGGCTCTCACTCTACCTCGTTAAAATATTGCCACACAGGACGACTTCAAATTTTGGCTTTGTTTATGGGCAAGAGTGACAGCCGCAGGTCAACTTTCTATCGCCTAGCAACAGCACAGTTTCGGCGCTGTACCAGCCTTTTGTCTTAAAGACTGTTTTTGGTTAAAGGTACGAATCATTCATTAAAGGTATATATTTCTCATTAAAATGTCTTTGAATGAAATGTACGCATGTTTACTATTGCGCCCAACCTGTGTAATAACTGGTTCACGGCAGTAATAGTAAACCAGGGGCTGTGCTGATTTTGATAATGTATTTACTGGGTGTAGTCCATGCAGAAGTGCACAGTCCCACATCCTGTTCCTTGTTGAGAGATAAAGCCTCTGAAATGAGAAGTCTAAAGGAGTTAAGGTAGCACAGAGGATCAATCACATTTATTCAGAGCTTATTTCAGTGTCATTGGTTTAAGACAATCAAGATTGATGCTCTTATTACACACATTTACCATAGTTGAACCTGTAACTGAATTAGCCTACCTAAGCTAATATAGCTCTGGGTTTGGCTCCTTTATTTTTCTTGGTTTTAGTCATGTTGTCTAGCTTAAAATGAAACCTTCCTGGACCATAATGTAGGTTAAATCTTGTGGGTAAAGTTCAGCTTGACTCTTTAGTCAATTTCAAAAGTCAATGTTATGAAGTATTTTATCCGTTAACTCTATTTATGTATACATCCCCTCATGTGCAGCTTTCCAGTACCATTTTGGACCTACGATCAACTGGTATGAACCTCCCAAGTGCTGAAATTGTAGCTGAAATCACATGCTGTAAAATTGTCCTGATTCCATACTCTTTGGTAAAAGGTGGCTTTGAAGTAAGCCTCAAGGTTATGTTGTGTTCTCTTCTATTTGAAATTACCCTACAAAAGGCTGCCACGCCCAATCTCCCCTCGAGGAGCACCGAGTGGGGCATAAAAGTGCTGTTTAAATAACGTTTTTATTATGTTCACCATAAATCACAGCATTATGGACCTTATTGCTTCAGTAAGCCATAATTCTCTGAGACCTGAAAACTGCTAATAGCCTTGGAGTTGTGAGTCAGTCACCGGTATCACGGCTCATGAGAGGTTTTTTTTTTTTTTTTCCTTTTTTTTTTTTAAACTGTGACAGATAAATTGAGATGGTGTTTCAAGCTCAGCCCAGAGATCACAGTTCGGTCTTTTGATCACTGCTTTCAGAGAGCAGTTGGGGTAAAAAAGTAAAAAAAAAAAAAAAAAAAAAAAATCTTGAAAATGAGGCAGACCAAAATATGTATGTTTTTGAATAATATAAGAGGCGTCGTGTTGGCATACACTGTTGCGACTGCCTTTGACACCTTTTGTGGCGTTCTTGTGACACTGGTCCTTGAGGTGAATGAAGGAGAATTGAGGTAAAGCGATGATTTCTGGTTGAGGAGTAGAGCAGCAGAATACCAAAGAGGAGTCTGGGAATCAAAGGCTGAGATACTCAGACTGTACCAGACACATATATGATATCTGTGAGGCAGTAGTTGTTTTTGTTGTTCTTTTTTTTTCTTTTTTCTTTTTTCCTTTTTCGTCTGTTTCTTTTGTCTCGGGGAGGTGGGGGTGGGGGTTGGTGGGGGGTGTGACTGAGATATTGAAGATCGTCGGAGTTGGGGATGGGGAAATATTACATCTCGCTTTTCACTTTCACCTTGATCTCAGAAGATGGATATCATCCTCCCCAGTGTGAGGGATGAGAACAGCAAAGAGAGAAGCGAGGGAGGGAGAGAGAGAGTGAGCGAGAGAGAGAGATCACTTTTAAAAATTAAACCAACACACACTTAAAAGCGGTTTAAGAGCCTTTCCTCTCCATAAGTCATGTATCACACGTGTCACTTTGACACTTAGTCTCACCCAACATACTGTAACATACACATTCCTTGGAAAACCTGTTTAGATGATTTCCATGGCAACAGGACACAACAGAAGGACCGGGGGATAAACCAATGAGCTTCCAGCTTTGCATTCTATTGCTGGCAGGAGTGTCAGTGTCACTGTGTAATACTTGGAGCTGAAGGTTCCTTTTTTTTTTTTTTTTCTTTTCTTTTCTTTTTTTTTTTTTTCAGAGAAGCATCATGCATGCCCTCTGCTTATTTAGCTCTCCAGCAAACTCCTCACTCTCTGAATCATGAATTCCGCCCCTCAGCGCCAGACCACAAGACTAATAATGCTTTTTCATTTTGTGTGAACAGGGGGGCAAAAGGGAGACAGGCAGAGTGTGCAGTATTACATTAAGATCAAAGACATAACTGGGTGCTGCGGTTAAGACCAGTTTAACAAAACAATTTGGGTTCAGACACAACCCTTTGAGTCAGTCAGAAGGGGGTGGGGGGGAGGTGCGCAAGTGATAAATAAGGAATAAATTAGGCAATTGTCAAATTTACGCAATGCTGAAGCAATGTTGAGTCAACACAGCCAATGCAGCTCACATGTTTTTTTTTTCTTTCTTTCTTTCCTTCTTTCTTTCTTTTTTTTAATATCTTATTTCTGTCTTCTGTTTTACCAGGGCAATCTATTTTTTCTACTTCTCACTTTTCTCTATGATTGAAGAAAACGGAGTGGGGGAGAACCTCACAATACAGGCCAAAAAGGATTTCTACATGCATTAGCCAGTAACTCAATCCTGTAAAACTGATAACAGATGGGATTTGTGACGATATTGATAATCGCTTGTTATGTGCAATGTAATTTAAAATTAGACATTAATGAGCTAAGGAGAGTACAACTGTCATATCTCTGCAGACCATCTCTCTTTCTGACAAACTGAAAATAATGAAACGAGAGAGCTCTCAGCTGTTTGAAGGAACAACACATTTAACTGTAGTACGATACATCTGCTTGTCACGTTTACCTATAGGCAGATGTCTGAGTCAAAAACAATTGAGAGGAGTTGCAGAAATGAAGATAACACAAATGAGCCTCTTCACGATCTATGTCAGTGCTTGAGTTCGATTTAGAAATAGACGCAGAACGAAGAAGCGGACACTTTGTACTTTGTACGTTGAATAGACTTTGATTGGACTCGATATTAATGCTAAAACACCGCTGATTAACCGTGCCACATCTGAAACGTACAGCGATTGGTTTTGACCGAAGATCGACTGTACTTTTTTTGTTCAGAGGTATGATTCGCACCCGTGTGTCAAAGCTGTCATTCTATCAATCGATATCAGAGGTGGCTCTTTTAATATGTTTTTTTTAGCTCTTTAATATGTTCTTGCTAAGTTATTCTTAAATGATACTTTTCTTATTGCGAGGTTTGCCACAGTCTGCCCTGCTACCGACCCTTCATTTCATTGCTACTGTACAACTGCACCTTGGCGTGCGACCAGTAAAACTTGAAAACTCGAAACTTGATACTTGAAGGGAGAATGCTGGTTTCGTTGTGAGATGTTTGTCAGAATCGAAATTCCATACATCTATAAAGAGACACACACTCACGGTATATAACAGTCCTCGAAAGTGGAGCTGCAAATGGCTCCAGCAGCCAGCCAGTCCCCCAGAGAAGTGTCTTAACTGCTGCCCATTGAGGTATTTAACACTGGTGGCTTTGCCTTTGTTCCAACTGAGTTTGGAGGCATTGAATTGGCTGACATGAAGTCGGTTTAAGGGTAGACACTATGATCCGTTATTACGGCCTGAGTTTTTCTCTCTCTCTCTCTCTCTCTCGCAGTCTCAACAGAACAGAATAATTCACACCAGCTGGGGCTCTTTCCTCAAAGCAGGCTCTGAGAAAATTGTAGGAGCAGCAGAGACAAAACTGAAGAGTTTGAAGCGAAAAACTCCCTGGGTGTCTCAAATCCAAGGCAAGGTAACTCTACATCAAACATTTAGTTTCACGTTTTTACATTTAGTAGTAGTTTTGCATTTTCATTAAATATTTGTCTCCATAACAACTGATCATCCCAAGGTTCTAACATAGCCTAAAATAACTGAGGGGAGGACCCTGAGGAATGGCGTATGAATTGAGAAAAACATATTGCTAAAAATGTAAGAAAGCCAAGGAGAAATCATCATTAAGCCCATTAAACCTGTCAATCATCTTGTCGTTGAATGTCAGACTCGCAATTACAGTTATTTCTTATAAAATCTGATTGTTCAAGCTGAAAAAAAAATATTGCATAGATTGTCTGTATGACCCTGGTGAGTCAAATGAGACCAATTGTGTATCATCTTGATTCCATTGTGTTCTGCGAAACCTAGCAACCGCAGAATCCTCACTCATCAAATGGAATCTTTTTTAACTCAGCTCAGCCATCTCACAGAGTTTCCTCATTTCAGTCCTCAAGGCCAAAACACTAAAGAAATATACCCCCTCCACCCACCCCCTGCCTCCTCCCTCCCTCCCTCCCAGGCTTTTGGGTCACAGTGAAAAGTAGTAATCACAGTAAAGGAAAAGGAAAATCAATAGCAACGCCCATGACAGGGTACCCATCAGGGAATAAAAAACAAATTCACCCAAGACACAACAATTCTCATCGTCCAACAAAGACTGTCATTCTTTCCCCGATTCTCCACCTCCACCTCCTCCTTCATAATATCAGTTTTTGGAACACTTTTATAGCCTGTTTTCCTTCTTTCCTTCCTTTCTATCTTTTTTTTCTACATTATTTTTTCTTTTTCTATCTGCCTGTGTGGACCTTTGTGAACCTCCATTCAGCCTTCCCAGGACATCACCTTCCTAAACCGATGAGTTGCTTGGTCTCCATAGACCAAATGAAGTCAAGAGGTACTAATTTTATGCACAGCATTACAATAACACACAATTAGACAGAAGGAGGGCAATTTGGGAGGAGTATATTTTTTGCTACACTGTTCTGTAAATGTCTAATTTATTCTTCCTCATAAATTAATTATAGCATCACACCATACTGAATCTTTAAAAGAAAAAAAAAAATAGTATTCAGTGTGCAACCATCTCATCAATCTAAAGTTCTCTTAGCTATGGCAAGTAATTAACCACTGGAGAAGGGGGGGGACGGGATCCACTCGTAAAACTCAGGACTTGATGGATTTGGGTCGAAGTCCCTCACTACACATGCCCTGCTCACAATATTTCACTGAGTTCAGTGTCTTGGATGACAGATGGGAAAAGAAGGGATGCCTTGGCAGGGCGGATGTTTTCTCAGAGTTTGATTCACCTGTCAAATCTTGTGAAGTATTCCATGAAGCTTTTCAAGTGTAACTTAATAGAAACTTGAGACTCTTTACCCTGGAGTGTTAGCTGTGTGTCTCCTAAACCGTACCGAAGGACAGCGCATGCACTTAGCTGATTTAAAACTTAAAACCGTCAAAAAACGCATCGTTCAGTTTTCTTCTCGCTGCTGTCAATAATAATTGACCTAAATTTTTAACCCAAATGTTTTCAGGTGTGACCCTAAAAAAATTGGTGCTCCCGCATCAATGCTAATAGTACACTCTCCAGCCACTGCATGAGTAAAACCTGTTATATTGCAGCTGTTTGCATTTATATACAAAATGGGCCCATCATACTTGTTACACATAATTTGCAATTCCTCATGATAAATTCCTCACTCACTCACTCACTCACTCACTCACTCACTTATTATCTAAGCTGCCTATCTTAATTAGGGGTGTGCTGTGGCCTATCCCAGCATTTATTGGGCGAAAGGTGGGGAAACACCTTGGACAGATCGCCAGTCCACACAAACAAACACATTCACTCACTCATCCACACCTAGGGGCAATTTAGTATCTCCAATTCGCCTGACTTACTTGTCTTTGGACTGTGGGAGGAAACCGGCGCTCAGGGATACCCAGACACACCGCTTGTTAAAGTCACACGGTACTTACGTAGGTTGCTAATATGTTCACGCTTCATTATTGGAGGGCTACAAAGAGACTGTATTCTTAATCATTTTGACAGCTTTAATCACTTTTCCCAAAAGAAACCGTTACGACACAGGGAAGCAACAACGAGAACAAAAAAATCTCTTGCAAGACATGGTTACACTTTTTTTTTTTTCTTCTTTTTCTTTTGTTCCCTGTGAGCGAGACAGAAACTGCTGATTCGTTCTCAGAGGAACGAGCACACAGCTGCAATAAAAATCATTTCCGTAGAGCGTTTTGATAGCCATTTTCCACAGCGTCTGGACCAAGATCTCAGCATGACGAAGCAGCAAGCACCAACTCTCTCTCTCTCTCTTTCTCTCTCTCGCTTGTGAGCAACAATGACATTTAATCTGTCGACCTTTGAGGCAGCCATCCAGAGCATGCAGAGAAGACCACAGTATGTTTCATGTCCATTGTGCTTTTCCACTTGACCATGCTAAGTGACTGACCCAGCTTGAGTCATCTCTATTCTGCTTAAGCAGTTGCTAAGTGAAACACAAGTATAGTTGGGGCCAATGGAAAGGTCATATTTTGAATTAGTCCCCGCGCTGAAGATTAAACAGCTTTGGCTCTGTCTTGACTGTGGTGCTCAATAAGCACAGAAACTAGTCTCTCGGCATGGCTGCAAGGTTTTTTTCAGTCCCTCACTTTAAATCACTGTCTCATTATGCCACCTTATCTAGAATCTTCTGTGGAGCTGACACAATTTTTTTCTTGTGACAAATGGTAGGACGGATAAAACCAAGTGACTGGACAAAGTTCATCTCTCAAGGCTGAGTGTGAAGCTTTCTGTCAATTTTTATTATTATTATTTTTTTTTTTATTGTTTCATCATTCTCATCACAGACTGAAATAAACAGAGGAGAGCAAACAGCTCCCATCTGAACGTCGTAGCTGAGCATCTTATTAGTAAATCTCCGCAAATCATTTCTTTTGTTAGACTCTAGGTAGAGGTCTAACATTAACCTTAAATAGGCTCATGCAAAATACTTGGTTCCAGTTTGAGGCATCAGTCTCCTCTTAGAATAATTGCTTTGAGTTGCCGAGGATGAAAGTAAGTAGAATCTCTTGCATTGCTCTAAAGCTGCAATTCCCAAAATGACTTTTTTGGCACCCGCTAGATTCGAAAGGCACCTTTTTTTTTTTTTTTTTTGGTCTTTCTACACCACCACTAACAACCAATCTCAATTAATTAGCCCCATGATAACTGTATCTTGTCTGAGTCAACTGGGTTAATTTAAGGGAAGTCGAGAAAATGTGTGCTTTCGCTACTCAAACCCGGGAGAGAAAACAAATATTCTGAAAGAATTCTGACATGCTTCGTTGATGTTGCCAAGTGCGGGTGCCATTAGTGTGGGAAAAAAATAAAAATAAAATATATATATATATATATATATATATATATATATTTTTTTTTTCACTTCTTTGCTGACCGAAAGCAACTTTAGCACCATTTCTGGCCGTGGCAGAGAGGCTGCTGCAACAGTATGGTTTGACAACCATGTAGGCGCCAACCAAGAAGAGAAAACAAATTTGCAACAGTGCTTTTCTAAGCTCTAAATGGATTACTAATTGGATTGACTTCTTTGTTTCCCCTTTATCTCAGAATGAAAATGGAGTTTGGGGTTTGGGGGGGGGGGGGGGGGGGGGTCATTGTGTAAGTAGAACTCTCTTTCAGCAAAACAGAATTGCTGTCTTTCTAATAATTTAATGTTCTCAAGAGTAGCCGGATTATGGTTATTTGCATCATCAGTCGGCTTTATCGTCCTCCTGGTACTTCACGCCAACAAAAAATAAGACTGATCTCACGCGAAGTCAAAAGATACTAGTGGCCAATCTATCTTTGCACTCCATCTTACAAATCATCAACAGCAGAGGGTGAAATGCCATATTTTGGTTAAAAGATTCGTGGATTTATCAGTCTATCAGAGATAATAAGACTCATGTTGAGGAAACAGCACAGTGCTGCATTTTGCAGTGTATTCATCAGAATTCATGAATCTGGACCCCCAAGATTAGCGCGCGCACACACACACACACACACACACATGCTCACATACCAAATTGCTTTGCCAAAGGCAGGACAGAAATATCTGTATTCTGTCAGAGTTACCCTCCAGAGTATGACTTAAACAACAGGTACCTGTCAGTTCCTCTAATGAGAAGACCTTCCAAGCCTCAAACAGACCGTCACAAAGCTAGATAAATGAGGCAGAAAGAAGAAAGCTGACTAAAACACAACCAGCCAGAGCCAAAACACTTGCTTTCTGGGTTCAATTTTGTACCTAAAAAGAGAGAATGCAGCATGATAACAAAGGCAACAGTGCCAAAACAGAAAAAAAAATAAAAAAAATAAAAATAAATAATATGAAATAAAAACAACAATGGACGGTGCTCTTTATAGAATTTTCTGATACGCTTTGATCAAATATTAACAAACACACTATAAAATATTCAAGTGCCACAAATATTCATGAGAAAGTGCTGTGTTGTGCTATTTGCAATTTTCATTGTTGGATTATTCAGCGACGCGTTACGCTTCCAGCAGAGATCGTTCGAGGCATGACTCCTTTAATAAGAATGTGCATGTACAGCTTTCAAGGACAACGTGTGTTTGAGTTAGCCAACGTCTTATTTTCATATTTCCGCATGCTGTCAACGCTGCATGCCTTTCCCAGTTAGCTCAGAGCAGCGAAATACATTTTGGGTCCTTGGACCAGCATGGTCGGCGATTTCCATCCAAATCAGCTGCGAAAAAGGTTAACGACCTCGCCGATCTGACATGGCAAGGAGGAACGAGAAGGGAAGGGGAAGGAAGGGAGGGAAAGAGAGAGACAGACAGCGGGACAGACAGAGAGACAGGGAGGAAAAGAGAGAGGCTTAGCAAAAAACGAGTGCTGACAGATGGGTGCACAAAGCGCCAGGAGGCTACAAACCCCCTTCACGTGTAACAGAGCTCCAACACCGCGTGGCTCTCTCTCTCTCTCTCTCTCTCTCTCTCTCTCTCATTTCTTAGGATTTTGCTCTAAGCTCCTTTCTCTCTGACCTCAAGACTATTTGTGGTCTCATGTCCTGAATGGAAACCCATAACGGGACAAGGTCTTCCAGGAGAAACCATTTCCTTTCAAAGGTCACGTATATATCATTACATATTTATGCATGTACATACACACATACAGAGCACATATGCATAGACGTTTGCATAGGTCAGGTGATTAATACGCATTACTGCCTTCTCATTGACTGTAGTAGAACCTTTAGTGTTCCTATGTGTTTGGTGACATAAGAATTTATACATGCTTCTGTAGAAATGATGAAGCATCTCCAAAGGGTTTGTGATGGTGGCTTTATGATGGAGTTTTGAAGGAGCCCCTTTGTGGCCTGTGAAACAGAAAAGAGATACGTCTTTAAGAACTAAAAGCGTTCACTTTCGACCATTTCACCTGGTATCTTCAATTGGCAGCAGTCTTAGCACGTGAAACACTGGAAATGAATCAGTCTACACCTGTTGGCAAGGCTTTGAATGTGAGGTGAATTGAAACGGGGGTGAGAGATTTCACTACCACTTTTGTTGGAGTAACACATTTCTCCTGGCTTCAAATCAGTGAGGTAGCTAATAGCACATCGTAAAGATTCAGAGGAGGAATCTGAGAATGACAAGACGTTTGTAGGTGAGAAGACACTGGGAAGGTGTCCACTGGGGCGAGGATGATAGACTGAATATAGACCAAATAGTCTCTTCATTGTGCTTGAGTGAAGAATGCTGATGGTTGCTCATAGATTTTCAGCTTTGCAGAGAGAAACCATGACAACCACCAGATGCTTAGCCAATCACTGTTAAATATTTTTTCCAATTTTTATCTATCTGTCTATCTGTCTGTCTATCTATCTATCCAGAAGGTCATATTAAAACTGCTCAACACACAAATCAGATGAAAAATGCCTTTCAGCCACATCTCAAGTACGATCCACAATGCCATGCAGAATATGACAAGACTGTGACTAAGATGAGACAACAAACTCATAGGAAAAGGAAAAAAATACAAATAACCAACCATAACCTTTTCTTTGGTACCGCAGACAGCAGTAGAATGCCAGATTCCTCAACCCTACTCTCCTGAATTAAAATAAATAAATAAATAAAAAAGTTCTCATAAAATATATCATCTGATCCCTCATGTCTTTCGAAACAGGGCTTGGCTAATTAATAGTGACATTCCCTGCAATGTTTGTCCTGCCTACTGTGCTCAAAGGGATGGCAAGGTCTCAGGGAGTAAAACACCATCACCCTCACAGGGCAATTAATTATCTCCTCAAGAGAGAAATAATAAAACCCATACATCTATCTGAACGGAGGTTCCTGTCGGTATCTGCGCAGCTCACATATATTCACGCGGAGATAGGACACCGCGCATGTACATATGTGAATATTCCCCGAGGGTAATGCTCGTCGCATCAGGATATCAATATGTTCATGACTACATCACACATACAGAAATATCACCTCTCCCTTCATGCTTCTTGCCCACAGAGAGCAAGAAAAAAAAAATGAAAAAAAAAAAAGAGAAAGAGGGATGTGGCTAGTGCGGTGCGTCGAAGCTCCGTCTTCTGCACAGAATCCATCTTTCATCTTCTCCCTCGTCTTGTGAGAGTTTGCCATCAGTCCGAGCAAAACAGATCGACATCCATCTGTAGATCTTTATTTTTCCCATCTCTCTCTCTCTCTCTCTCTCTCTCTCTCTGTCTGTCTGTACCACATCTACAGTCTTCCTCACAGCTGACGAAAAGTGTTTGAAAACTGAAAAAAGCTGGTGTCAACAGAATTACTGAAATACCTACTGTTGTGAGACAAGAACACAAATATTTGTAACACATATGTTTTTAAGGATTCACTCTGGGCTGTATGCAGTGGAGCATGCAGTGGAAAACATCATTAAAAATGTATTTAATCTCCTCAAATGAGAAAATAAAGCACTTCTTTTCAAAAACAGGAAGCACCGTTCAGTTTCATTCAGGCACATTGAACAATATAACCAATATCTGCATAACTATAATTCAGTGAAGTTCATATAATATAAAACTAATACAGATATACCCAGTCACTGACCTACAACCTTACCAATAAGTAAATTAGCCTTGCTTTTTTTTTTTCCATAGCTGTTTCTTAGAAATTGGTCTGAAATGTTTTTCGAGACGAAGGGATTTCTCTGTGTTTACATTTCTTCTCAACTCTAAAATGAACATTTCCATAGTGCCTGCGTCACTTTCGTTTTACAGTCTTTTAATATCAGGAATTTCCATAGTAAAAGCATTGCTGTCAGTCAGTTTTTCTTTCTTTTTTTTTTTTTTTAAGATATTAATCACACATTTCAGAGGCTGGCACTGTCAGACCTGCTCTTTCTTTTAACCTAGAGTATATGAAACAATGGTGATGTGGAGCAGTTCATATGGATTTACTCAGTCCATAACTGATTGGTTTACTCAGTACATCACTAATTCCCACTGCGTCTGTATCACACGACGAGTCTACCTACATATTCTAAGTTGTCATTTATTACAAATAGTTATCATGTATATGTCTTTTAAGTTATTGATATCAGGGTTCTGTTAAATGAAGTTTTCTGGCAGTTTTCAAAGCAGACACCATTCAGCCATCTGAGCTGCAGTGTTTGATAATGACACTAAGACGCTCATTAATGAAGATTACACACTTTTTTTTTGACACAACTTTGACAATGAAAATACTTGTCAAAGCACTTCGGTGACAGAATCACTTTCGTCTAGAATTTCCCTTTGATTTTTTTTTTCTTTTTTTAACTCAAATCAGGTTGCATTGTCAGAGCATTAAGAATGATGCAATATAAGACATCTTCTTGAGAATACTTAAGAAATGATTAAAGTGCTTCTTCTTCACAGTTCTTCAGATTTAAGTGTGATTGCTACATGAAAGTGCTTCTGGGGTTTGACAAGCTAACAGGGAGAATTATGGGTAATTATCTAAAGAGCAGTCTCTAAAGTTTTAGCTTGAAATCTTAACAATGGAGCAGCCGAAGATGAGGTGACCATCTAGAAGTATGACAAAGACTCCTGGTGGAGGTGAGGAGCTAAATGATTCTAGACAGGTTCTGTTTCCCTTAGCCATTAAAACATGTTAACCACAAATTACATCAAGAATGTCAGTGAGTGACCCTCCTTATTGGGAGTTGTAAGGTGGCAGAGAACATCTCTGATCCAAAGAGCAACTCTCTCTCTCTCCTTGCCGACACACTGTCACTGTTACCTTACTCTTTGATCAACCAAAGGAAGATACCTCCCCCTTTCCCATACATCTGAACTCAAGCAAACCTTTGAAATGAACAATGGGAACTGTGAAATGTGACAGAAAAGACACTTCACAAACTCCACAACATCTGTAGGTAGAAAACTACTTTAGACACATTGTGTGCCTTGTAGAGTAAGGAGAGAGAAATAAAAAGAAGAAGAGCAGGAAGAGGAAGAAGAAGAAGAAGAACGTATTTTCAAACTTTCCATTCCTTTTCCATGCTCTCCGTTGCCTTTCACAATTCTCAGCGGATGAATCGTGTGAGAAGGGAAAGAGAGAAAATTAAAAAAATATATTTATCCAAAAAAAAAACAAAAAAAACAAGAAGGTGCAGCAGCAGCAGCAGCAGCAAGGATTATGAAGGATGCACAACAGAGTTCAGGTTTTATTTTTATGTATAAGCTGACACAAAGAGGCTGGTTTGCTCTGCTAAGCGACAGCTGGGAATTCTTATTCAAGAGGAAATTTGCAGTGCCACTGGTCACAATGGGATACTGCAGATATAAAGACAGAATACCAAGACCCAATTCAACACCTGCTCTTTCTCTGAGGTTCTGCCAGAAACTGCAAAGGGGGAAAATGTAGCACACCACATGGAAGGGCTGGAAAAGTCCACAGTCTCTCCCTTAACCCCTCGTCAATTTGAGAGATGATGATGTAATGGTTTTACAACATGATTTGATTTCAATGGTCTGAACAGCAGTATAATCAAGGAAAGGTCCATTATGTTTTTTTGGTATAACTGTCTCTTTATGGACTTTTTTTTTTCTTTTCTGCAGCAGTGTTAAATCCTATTATTTTCGATTAAATTGCGACCAGTTTAAACATATCCAATACAGGTGCTCTTCAACTTAAGATGATTCGACTTATGATTTTTTTTTTACTTTACGATGGTGCGAAAGCGATAGGCGTTCAGGAGAAACCGTACTTCAAATTTTGAATTTTGGTCTTTTCCCTGGCTAGCGATATGTGGTAAGATACTCTCTCGTGATGCTGGGCAGCGGCAACAAGACGCAGGTCCCAGTCACCATGCAATCACAAGGGTAAACAACCGATACTCTACAGTGTACTGTGTTGCCAGCGTTTCTGAGCATGTTTAAGGTAGGATAGGCTAAGCTATGATGTTTGGTAGATTAGATATACAGTATTAAATGCATTTTCGACTTATGATATTTTCAACTTACGACGCCTTTATCGGGACGTAACCCCACTGTAAGTTAAGGAGCACCTGGATAGCTGAATAAATACATTTAAAACGAGAGAGAGAGAAAGATCACATCATCCATCGTAACTGAAGAAAATTATACAACGTCCAAATAAGGATATGGATGAATCTTTAAATGAGAAATACTGACAGGCATGCATGGAAAACCTTAGGCTTGCTTTAAATGCTTTGAGTCCTCATGTTAAATAATAGATCTAATTGAAATAATGCATTTCTAGGTCACTGCACTAGAGCCAGAGATCAGACAGTCCATGGAGGCGTGGAACATTTTATTCTTTCTCACATGTCATCGCAAAGGTCTGAATCCATGTACAATTTAAAACAAACAAACAAACAAAACCAAGGATGTGGTAGCAGAACTCTGACTCCCTCCACAACACTCTCGGTGTCGAGCGATGACTCGGGCACTGTCACGACATAGCAAGGTTAGGGATGTTTCTGTAAGAATTAATGAAGCAAAACCGTCTACGTTTACATTATGGAGAGACACAGCCTCAATACGACCCAATCTCACGAATCCTCACTGACCTACGTTCAGAGCCATCAAATCACTGTATCATATCTAATACTTTTTTTCGACTCTCTTTCTTTGGCTGCATTCTTTTTCTTCTCCGTCATATGTTATTACTGTACAAACTGTGGACTGTATCCAGGAGTAGGAAGGGGAGGGGTTTTCTGTTTTTTGGGGGGGGGGGGGGGGGGGGTTTGGATTGTTCAACAATAAGTTGGAAAATGAAGCTTGAATGCCCATTACTGACAGATTTGGTGTCCAACGTTCTGTCAGAACTGTCAGGAACACATTAAATAGACCTCTCAAAACCCATCATGTGATATAACAGACTTCTTTACCCTGGCTTATAAGAATTAGTGCTGGGAAGATGGCGAAAGAGACAAGATCGGGGCTTCTAAACTGTTGTTGTTGTCAATATATTTCTTATGAACTGAAAACATCCTCTTCAGGGAGATGCCCCCTCCCCTAAACTGGGCTTGTTAAAGGGAGCTATTATAGTTTAATGCAGAGCTGGAACTCCAGTGGAATGAACGAGCCCTTGTAATCAGAATTAGAACAGTCAACAAAACCAGCCTCACACAGGAAGTCCCAATTCAAGGCAAGTCAACTTCGTTTAGTGGTCCAGATGTGCAGGCAGGCGCACAACAAAGTAATTACACTAAGTCTACACCTTAGGGTTACTTTTTTCAGTCTTAAACAATTGTTAAACAATTTAAGGGAAATTAAAACATAATTGGTTTTGTTTTATTTATACAGGGTCACAGTCTAGCCTATTCCAGCAGAAAAAATTGAACTGTCTTTTTTTTGCGGAACAACGTAGTGGAACAAAGCAATACCTTGTATTGTCTTTTTGTTTGGTTGTTTTTTTGGTGTTGTTGTTGTTTTTTTTGTTTTTTTTCTTTGGCTCACTCTGGGCTTATTTTTAAATTGAATAATTGCCTAAGCTTAGAGAGCTTTCAGGGACTCAATTTTATGCATTATTCTGGTTAAGAAAAATCTGCCATTCATTACTGCTGGCTTATTGAGACCTCAAAACAGACTCTGAACGCAAATTTGGGTCGGGGCAACACATACCATAGCCTATAGGCAGAATTGCGTGTGACCGCCTTAAACAGGGCGTGAGTCGCATTGGTCATTGTTTCAGTTCTAATAAGAAAAGCGTCAAACTCTTGTGTTTCTGTGTACGTGTCGGCAAACCAAGCGGAAGGCTATATGCTTCGTTGGCGTGTTTTTATTACTCTCCATGATTTAACGTACGGGGCTTTTATAAATAAACGCACACTATTAAATATGCATAGCCGTATCCATTAACATATTTTATACATTGCCCTCGAAGAGGCAGTGATTGTGTAAACCTTTTAGGGGCCGATGTATCTCTCGGGCGTCGGGATAAGATGGTTATTCCCTAAGAGCACACGCAGAAGGCTTTTCAAAATTTACCATCAGCTTTGTCAAATCTTTACAGGAGTCTTAAGAATCCAGCCTTAAGTGCAAACAAGACATCTACGTCTCAATATCCGTGCGGCGAAAGAAAATTATGTTTATCGTATGCTCACTCGCTCAGAAATAACACATTTAATCCGGCGAACAACGACAAACGATTTGTGCTTTTATAAATCACGAAAAGGATGTGTATTCGACGTTATAGGCCGCAAGTGACTATGCGAAGACATGTCTTTCAGTCGGGCTATCGAGTAATGTTTTGGCTCCTTATCGATGTCCATAACCTTAATGCAGCTGTAACTTCCCCTCAGTGTAAATGCCAGGGCCTGCCTTTTACAGTTAAACAAAGCGGGAAGGCATGATATAGCAGTGGAAATAAAGTAATCGTGACCATTTTCAAAATTTACCCAGATGCTCAGTGGTTGCATGGAGACAAGTGACCTTGCTTCCTAGAAACGACAGAGAAGTCGTGACAAAAGAAAAAAAAAACAAAAAGCTAAATGAGTTACAATTTTAAAATGCCCGCAAAGCGTCGGAACGCTCCTGGTATTCACAGACGTGGAACTTCACAATACGGGGTAGTACTGCTCCCCTTTCGGAAAAATAGAATCTCCAATTCTGTCCCTCTCTCAGAAAACTCAGAGTTTGATATTTTACCGATCAAGTCATCTGCCTCTAATGCAGTTTTTAACGGCATTTACGATGCCCAGGAAAAGGCGTCACCGCAACTTAAAATAATCAACAGTTACTGAACACAGACTAGGGATATATAAACAATATTACATCCACTGAGTCGATCCACATATTTGTTGATGTGTGAACATATCATGCTAATTTCAGACCGCTCCAGTGGGCTGCGGATAAACCGCAATAACACGGCATAACGCAAAGCGCAGTCTCAAATTCATTCTTATTCATTGGGCTGACAAAGCACTGTCGTAGCTGTTCAGCTCTCTTCCGCAGCAGCTGTTTAGCGCTAATCTTGTGCTTGAGACAGAAGGAGATTTCTTTCTTTTTCTTTCTTTTTTTTTCGCCAAAAAAGAAAGGCAGGAGAAAGTTGGGAGTGATACATGGGAGTTCAGTAGGCTTTGAGAAGTCATATCGGTCAGGTCAGGTTTGTGCTTACTCTTGCAAATCATTTGATCATATAAATCAGTAACCAGGCCAGATAGCTCTGGACAGCACCTTGCAGAGTCCTCCCTCTCTGCCTCAGCATGTGTGTGTGCGTGCGTGCGTGTGTGTGTGTGTCTTGCTTCCTCTCTCTAAACCACTTCAAAACTTACCATCTCTTCTTTAACACATCCAGTGCTGTTGAACAGGATTCTTTTTTCTTGATGTTGCTTTGTTTTGGTTACACCTGAGTAATCTGCTGCACTTTGAGGTTTTAGGGACAGAAGTCATCGTCGCTGCTTAATTATGCTCAACAATGAGAAAAAGAATCCTCTTCAGCAAACACACACACACACACACACACACGTGCGCGCACACACACACAAACACACACACGCGCACACACACACACACGCACATGCACACACACACACACATACATTATGCAAAAACCCTCTTCCTACAGAAACCTCTGCTGTGTATTCTCTCATGTTATGTGTGGGTGTGTGTATGTTTATATGTAACAGATCTAATCCAGATGTAGGGCACATCCTCTGGATGATTCTTATGGATAATCTGTATAATCTGAACCATTGAGCAAAAGGCAGATGGTGATAGAGAACATCTCTATTTATACCACTGGAACAATGAGAGAATGATCTGAACTTTGGGAAGGGGAGGAAATGAGAGGCTGAGGGAGACATGCAGGTTTTCAATGTGCCGCGGAAGTCTCAGCTGATTCAATTAATCACCGTCAACACGGTGGACTCCAGGGTCAAGAGTGCATAGACGATAAGCGCACTTTCTATGGTTGGCCGGATACGCGTACGCTGAAACAGATTTGAGAACGATGAAATCTGAATAAATAAATAAATAAATAAATAAATCCTCAGTTTATTACTGGGTCTGAGGATTATGGAATTCAACCTATCTGTCACAGTTACAGGCCTCTGTGGTACCATCTATACCGTACCGAATGATTAGATCTCTTTAATTCCCATATTATGGAAGTCACTGTGGAGCTGCACGCTATTAACATAGTCACTGCCCTGGTACAGATAAATGGGTACAATGTAATTGTAAAAATTGGAACAAAACAACATACTGTCTTCAATCCCACACAAGAATCTCTGATTGCAGTCATTTGGGGCTCTGATCATTTGAGTACAAAGCAAATCTGGTTTGATCCGGTTTAAATGGAAACCCAGGAATATCTGCAGGTACCTAAAGAACAAACTAGCCCCTCGTCGGTCTGGGGGGGGGGGGGGGGCGGGGGGCCAAGTAATGTCACATCAGAGTGAGTCTGGCAGCCCTGGCACTAAAGAGACTCATCCAGCCTCGAGTACAGTCAGAGGAAATTCCAGCTGTGACCTTAGTTTCTACAAGCCTCTTGTCTGATTGACATTAAGACAGCGAGAGAGAGACAGCGGAGTTTGGTCAGCCATAAAAGGGCAGATGGGAGGCAATGGTGCCCAGCCGCGCTAGGCGTTTTCCTCAGCGGGAAGTCTGCTATGGATTAGTCAAGGCCTCTGTTAGGGGTTTGAGAATCTAAAGCTATGGATCGATACATGGACTCACACCTCCACAGCCAACGCGTCAAATGACCTGGCAAAGAAAGCGTGGCGTAGATGTGTGCTGTGGTTAATTTAAGCACCTCTAACTCTGAAAAAGGAAAAAAAAAAAAAACCTCTTTCTCTATGTCATTTTTCCACGAGAGACGTCCGAAGTAACACGGGCAAAATGTTGTCCAAGCAATGACCTGAATGGGTGGTAAAGCCATAACTGTGAATGCTAATTACAAATGGACTCTATTTATTTATATGACCAGAACTAAAGTGAATCATAAACAAAAGTGGTTTATAATAGAGATGAATCATTTGCTGGTATAATGATGCGTTGTCCGCTAATACATGATACGGGAATAGCTAAAGACAAATTGCAGAAATTTATAAACGAATAAAAATGCAGGGGAGGAGATAAAAAAAGCAGCTTTGTTCAATACTCAGACTGAACATGGTCCTTGGATGGCCACTGGGCTTAGGAGATGCCATCAGCCCTCACTGGGAACTATTGATTTTCTGCAGGTGCAAAA
Organism: Chanos chanos; assembly: GCF_902362185.1. NCBI lineage: Eukaryota > Metazoa > Chordata > Actinopteri > Gonorynchiformes > Chanidae > Chanos > Chanos chanos. The sequence continues at coordinate 7,849,328 of NC_044500.1, read as the reverse complement.
TGTTTAAGTGTTGCACTGATGTGCTTCTGCATTATAGCGGAATAGGGAGTATCACTTGATTTACTCTCACACACAGTCACAAACACGCCAACACACACACACACACACACACACACACACACACATATTTTACATGCAGCGTGGTGTGAAGTCTTGGCTTACTGCACACTCCCTACTCTTAATGGGACTTGATAGGGATCAATTGGAAAATTACATGCCTGCTGATTGTCACTGCATTGGTGAAGCTCCATTGTAGAGTATAAAATTGAAAGTGCCAAGTGTGCTTGTGGAAAAGAGGGCTAGCTGTGTTAAATGCTGAGTGGAGAGAGAGAGAGAGAGGGACAGAGACAGAGAGACATAGGGAGAGAGGGAGATAGAAATAGACAGAGATGGACAGAGAAAGAGTGAGTGGGCGAGAGAGAGAGAGAGAAGAAGAAGAAGAAGAAGAAGAAGAGGAAGAAAAAGCAATTGAGACAGAGAGGGGACTGCTCCGTGTGCAGCAGATAGGACACAGGAGTCAGGACAGCGCTACAATTAGCATAGCACCTGAGCAGCTGTGCCATGACGGTGGGCTCTAATACAGTGTAATTACAGAAGTCTCTCATCACTGAGGCTCATTAGCTTGGAGCTCCATTTCCCCTGAGTGTGAGAGGAACAGAGGGACCTCCTTCACGCAGTTCAGTCATTTGAACGCACACCTTTATGGAACGGAATCCTGGAGGAAGAGGATTGTGATGTCATAAAAGAGGGTTCAGAACCTTATGCGGGGGAGAACAGGGATGTTTGGTTTTAATCAAATTCCACTCTTAGCTCCCCGTGCAGCGTTTAGTCAAATGAGGTTCTTAGAAACATCTACTCTGTTGATTAAGGGTGTTCCTTAGGGCATATCACCTTGTAGCTGCTTTGCCCTCTTTCTCCAGCTTATCCAGCAATCCATTATGGTGCACCAAACTTAAAATCTGGCTTGTGCACATTACCCCATTTTTTCCTCTGCATCTTGATGTTAAAAACATCTGCTGTGTGTTTCTACTGGTTCTCATGTCCTCAATGTGTCCTCTTCAGCAGGAGGCCTCTGCTGATCAACTAGACTGAAGTCTACAGGCTCAATCACCCCAACAGATAAAAAAAAAAGGGGAGAAGGCCAATATTATTCCATATGTCATTCTTTTCCTAATGTGGTTCTGTACACTTAAAGCCCTTCTGATTTTTGCCCCTTACCTCGCAATCACATGTTGATTTTACCTGGGGAACAGGCGTGTGCGCTCTTCAGCCACGACACCAGAGACAAGAGTGGTTGGTAGAAATGAAAATTCAGCGGGACTTTGGTCCTCTGGGAGCAGATTTGGGCAACCTGCCCCATGATGTGAAATACATCAGACTGTGTGAGAAGCCCTTGCACATAAGCCTCTGGATGTGTACATTAACTCTATGGGCTTTTTTTTATAGCTGCTCAGTGAGACTCAAAGCAATTTCCCCTCAAGCCAAAGGGTCAAGGTATTTCTGTTCGTTTCAAATGGGCTCAGCAATGCCAGTAATTTTCACATTATTTACATAGTACTTCAAACATATGACTTGCAGTGGTTGTAGTCACATGGGTAAAGTCCCCATAGAAACTATAATGAATGAAGGGATGAGTTTATATGTACTGAAAAAGAAAAATAGGTAGACCAAATAACTGGAACTTAAATGTAGAACTCATGTGTTATAGGCCTACTTTATTCTTATGTTTGAGGCATGAGTAGGACTTATGTTCCTACAAGAGTTTGCAAATGCACATTTCCATTAATAACACAGTGTGGATGTATGCATTAGCAACGTCTGATGCACTTGACTGACTGTATATATGTGAACAATTACTTTGAAATATAGGTTAATTACAATTTGATGTATGAGCAGTGGGGTTGCCACATGCTTAGACATATTTCTGTCGCTCTGCTAGTAGTAATTGTAGGTCTTAGGAAGCGTTAATTCAACAGTCTGAAGCTATGTTTTCTTTTTTTTTTCTTATGCAGCATGAAGGTGAAAAAATAGCAGCATTGTAGCTGTGGTCTTCACTGTATTTGCAAAGCTGGGCAATCCAACCGAACCAATTCTCACAGTTAAGTGGTGGCTCTGTGAACAGATGGGCGAGCCATGTGACTATTATCAAACCGCACCGGTCCAGAAGACAGCTCTATGCTTCCGTAAAATATGCCAAATTGAAGCATCGCATTGCGACTAGACGAGATCCAACTGTCATTTTGCGAGTCGATGCCCGACACTACTGCGTTAGACGCGCGTGTCACGTTACCTACCCATCCATCATGTCGTGACAGCGGACGCAGTGGCCCTGGCGCATCTCAAGTGATAGTGCAGACCCGAGAGCAAAGCTTGTTTCTTGTGTTCAAGGCTATCTTTATGTCTTACGAAATGTGCATGTCCGTATTGCTTCGTTGATTAGGCGCAAAGACTGAAATTTTAAATCGATAAAACGCAATAGCGGTCATCAGAACCACTTCAGCTTTAGCGACACATTATTTTTGTCCTGTCATTACTTATAAATATATAGAGACTGAGAGATACTGAAGTGATATTGGAGATGAGTTGCATTTAACAGTAATCAAAAAGTCAGGAACGCACATTTCAGGACGCATGGAAAGACGCACGCAATAAAAGCGCAGATCATAGTCCACAAGCACGCCACAGCCCCCTGTCTGTGATAAAAAATAAGACATTTTAAACAGAAGAGTTTGACATTCAAAATCTCCTCACCGATTCTGTCGTGCAAAGAGACATAGACCACAGTTGTTTAACAGGGGAAATCGCTCTATTAAAAAAGAAGAGACTGAATGTCTAAGATATCGCTTCAAACCGAAAATAAAACAGAAAAATCTAGGAAAATGACAAACAGGCTAACTTTTTTCGAGGATATAATATTTCAGCTGTAGTGTTCAACAATGTGCGTGTCACGTTAAAATAAAAACAGGGACAGACAGTCTGAATCGACTTTAGAAAACCGAATGGCTTAACTTCATGGGTTACTCAGTAGCACACTGTTCTGCTCCAGAAACAGCTGAGAATGATGTCCTGTACGCTTTAATAAGAGGAATTACGAAGATCGCTAAAGCGTAAAATGTGGAGACTGACTCGGGCAGCATAAGGCTTTGTGCAAGATAATTTTCTCTCGTCTTTTCCTGTTTTTGCAATATATATATATATATATATATATATTCTTCTCTCGTCTAAGCCCCATCAAAATTTTATCCACAATATCATGGACCAATCCTTGAAGGAGCGTTTTACAGGCATTTGCCTCATTGCAAAGTCCCCAAACCCCTGGCACCTTCTCAACACTCTACAAAGCCATTACGCGGTTTAATTTTAAACTGATAACCTAAAATTAAGACACCGTGAAGATAAAAACCAATATTCACTTGCCAAAGTAAGCAAAGATAGCTTTACGGAAATCTTCGTTCTGGTGCAGTGATGGCCATTACTCAGCATTCCCGAATAGGCATAGGCTACCTAAACCAGTCCTTATGATAATTACATACGCATACATGATAAAAGCTTACTCGATGCCCCCTGACATCAAATTAAGACATTGAAGTAATCCACGTGGTATTTTTTTTTTCTTTAAGATGTCCGAGTTTTAATTACGCAAAATGGACAAGTGGAGACTTTTTCCAACTCTGCTGCATCCTAAAGAAAATCAATATGAGCGACCAAAGGTCACATTTTTTTATGGATATAGTTAGTTTACCTGCCGTCGGAGTTCCGACCTCTGTCTGTATCCGGCCGCCTCCGGTGATTTTGAAGAGATCCGATGCGAAGGACCCAATTGAAAATAAGCAAAGCAAAAAAGGAAAGCACACTTCAAAATGTAGTCGGTCCCAACTCCAGCGACGGAGTGTAATGATGCCTCTTTACATCGGTCGAGTTTGGCTAAATAGCACAGTGCATTCACCATTAACTCTTCGGCGTAGTTTCACAAGGAATGGCTCGGATTAATTACATTTAAAACAAGCCAAATATTTCTTAACTCCTGTAACACTGATGTTAACCTCTTTTCCGATTATTGTACCCATTCATAACCCTTCCCAGATTCACTGAATCAAACGCCCAGTTTCCTCGGGTTCTCAGTTTCGGTTGCTGATGACTGAAAATACGTATCCATGCTCTGAGACTGCCGGAATTCAGTCGAAATGTCAAATCCTTCAAAGTTGTATATCCAAGAGACGATATCCTCTTGGCATACCATGCCTACGACGTAGAGTGTTACAGCAGAAGTATGCACAACGCGCCTGTCCGCTGTTGACCATGCTGAACAGTGGGCGTTAGAGGGGATTGGTTTGCGCTAGCTCGCGCTTTCCCCTTGCACTGCCAATAACTCTCCACCCTACAGTGACAGTGTATGCAAAGTACATACGCTGTCTGAAGTCTGTGGGCAGAGCCAATCGTCAGCATACATAATAATGTATTTAAAAGCATGAACGCTTTGGGGAAGAGTGGGGAGATTCGGTTGACAATCACGACGAATCTTGTGAGAATGATTTCAAGTTTGACTAAATTCAAATACTGACTTAACGACAAACGTATTGTCAGATTGTTTGATGACATACACGACACATTTAATTGCAATGCTGGTCTGAGTTGGAACTGCTGTCTTTAACAACAGCGTAATTTCTTTATGGCATAAGGATGGGAATTGATGTTTACAGCACCAACACATTACTGACTTCAGAAGACAGATACTTATTAATTTTTCAACAGATGTAAGATATTGGTCCAGCCATGGTGAGCAAAATAATTAGGGCCAAAAGAAATATTTTATTTCACGATGCAATATCATAGCATCAGCCAGATGTCATTAGTACTCAGAAGACGGTAAACGGTGGACCTCAGTGCGTAAAAGTTTGACGTTTGGGTTTTTCAGTGCTGTCCTCAACCCCGCAGTTCAGCACCACGAACCGCGATTATCATCTGGCTGCCCATCCGGACTGCCACGTCAACAGCTGCCCTGTTTTGTTGAGGGAGTCTGTCTCATAAGATCAGGGCTTACTCCGTCTCAGAGACACGGCAATCTCTTTCCGCTGTGAGCAGTTTGTGCCGCTCCGTCGTGATCTGATTTTAGGGACGACTGCTTCCGGCCGCTTAGCTTTCACACAATAGGGAGATTTTCCTGAAGAGGAAAGGGGATCTGGGTTAAACTTCGCGATTACTTCAGTAAAGGGGTTCCTTAAGCCGCGAGTTTTGTATTGCAGTGTCTCGGCTGATTTGATGTAACTAATGGATTCAGAGACACATGGGCGACGCATGCATGGTGCTGTTTTTCTGATGACGCGTTTTCAATCAGTTGGCTGCTAAAATGGCGAGAAGAAAGACAAAAGCAATTATAAAAGTTAACATACCTTAACCAGTTATACTCTGGAGTCACTACCAAAGCCACAGAAAATAACAAGGTTCAAGACACAGGATATGTTGATGGCCCACTGTTTGCTCTTGAATTGACCTTCAGTGACAAAGGTTAAGCTTGCTGCACCATCTTTGTAATTTTCCTCCTAGGGTGTCATTCAGCCACAAGAGACAAAGGCAAAGAGAGAGAGAGAAAAAAAAAAGATGAAAAAGATGAAGACCCTTTTAAACCTGGGGTGCAGGTTGATGAAGGAGGTTGCACTCTGAATTGGACCCATCTCTGGGGCATTAAGAAGCTACTGACTGCTGGTTGAGAGAAGAGGAAAGGTCAATACTAAAGCAAAAGTGAACAGGAATCTGAAGGTTTTGCGTACAAATACACCCAAAATCTCAGAACTAAAAAAAAATGACGTGTTTGAAAAATCGACCCGAGCGTCCCTGACATCATGTCAAAATAGAGAAATAGGAGAGAGAGAGAGAGAGAGAGAGAAAGAGAGAGAGAGAGAGAGAGAGAGAGAGAGTACAGGAGAACATTAGAAGATAAGAGATAGGAGTTAAGTAGGGGGTGAATTACTAAGATAAAAGCGAGTCATTATGGTGGACTAGGAAGGGAAGTTCATATAAGCCAGTGACAGGTAGGAACCAAATTCACATTAAGAGAAAGACAAGACAAAAAAAAAAAAAGAAGGTGTGCGGAAAGAGCAGTTACATCCGTGAAATCTTTTGCATAAGACACTTTTAAATAATTATCTCATTCAGTGTGGCCAAGTAATTAAACCAATATGATCTGCAGGTAATTTTAATGCAACTGTAAGTAGCATCGAAGGTTTTCAAGTGCTATTTGTTTTCCACTTAATGTAAGTGAATGTATGGCTTATAAACCAACTCGATTCGTACAAGTCCATTACCATATTATGATTCTTAAACTCATCAGTGAATGTATTATTGTGGTTGCTCACAAAATCTAAATAGCCAATATATCAGTTCACTTCTTAAATGCCTTTGAACGAATTAAGCCAATGAGTTGTGTTTCACAATACTGAAGTCAGTTCAGTATTATTTGTGTGGCATTTTTTCCCCTTTACATCTGGGTTTTTGGGGAGTTTTTTCTTGCCCGCTATGAGGATTAAGTCAGGGGGGTGCCGTCCTGTTTCGTTTGTTGTGGGCATGTAAAGCCCTTTGAGACTTTAAATAGTGATATTGGGCACTAAATAAACTTGAAACTTGATGCTTTTACCAGGAGACTTGTCACAGAGCGGCATCACAGGCTGTTAGACCTGGTACCGCCAAGCTTTAGGAGGCCTTGTCAAAGAAAAACTCCTTGAAGCTGAAACAGGGTGAAACCTGGCAAGGAATTAAGACTTGGTCCGTCGTTCCTCTGGCTAGCACTGGTTTTTAACGTGATGACACGTTAGAATGGTTACATCTCAAGACGTTCGTTGTCTGTGCGTAAAAATGTTGATGACTCGTTGTTCCTGCGCTCACCAGAACATCTCGTGCGAGCACCTGAACGAGTTCCCAGGATTCTTTAATAGAGAAGATAGAAGAGGAAGAAAAAGAAGTAGTCCTCCACTCAAAGTGAACTTGATGATAATTCAAAAAAACATGATGTTTTCTATGGGGATTTTTTTTTTTTTTTTTTACTTCAACTCTCCATCAGCTCAGTCAAGCTAAACAGAACAGGCCAAGCCAAGTCAAGCTAATCAAAAAGGTCATGCATCAGTCATGAACTTCTATAATTAAATTGCCCTTCAAATATTATTCATATTCCCCATAAAGATGAACTTAAAGGACTGTATAAAATACATTATTCATATCATCACTACTTTCTCTCTCGAACACACAGACAATATTTATGACTTTCTCCCCACTGGATAACTCAACTAAATCACATCGTATAATGATTTATGTGACTGGTGATTACAACGAAGTGGATTACAGTAACTGACCATCTTTGAGATCTTTTGGTCTGCTCAGGCGGACTGACACCTTTAAGTCCGTAAGCTGAAACTGTAAAACAGTGAAATCCCCACAGGAGAACAGCTTAGTGGTGCTAAGGTAGGTTTTTATGATTCTGAAGTCTGCTGAGTATCATGGAACCCCTGAAACATCTATTTGTCATGGGTGTGAGTCATGTTGGAGGATTCTGTATGTCGCTCGCAATTGCCAGTTCAGGTCTAACCTTTGTGGGAAAATAAATACGGCCTTTAGATTCGTATATACGGGGAAAGAACATACAAGACTCTTGATGCCAAATGACAAAACAAATGAGACATGATTTGTATCTATAAAAAGCTCGTTCAATCTCCTCTCAGAGACTGACATTCAGAACAGCATTTGACTCTATGAAAATATAGTACGTGACTCGTACAAAAACTTTTTAGAAATGGTCCAATTCAAATATGACAGACCAGTCGCTGACCACTTTACTCATTTTGCGAAGCCCAATAGCATTGGTAAATTGATCATTTCAGAGAACAGCTGTTGACCATGTGGTTTCCAGGCTATTAGCTGAGTGCTGCGTATTATCGCTAATGATCAACTGGCAAAAAGTCCTTCTCATTCCCAGTTAGCAAAAACCTGGCTCTGCAAATAGCACCATATGAACATAATAATGGAACTCATTTCACAAGCTCCGGACTGTGAATCAGTATATCGGGAGGGAGGGGGGGGATGCAAACATTGCCTAAGGAGTCTTTCAAACAGTGTAGCCTGGGAGATTATTAGCACAAATTAATGTCAATTACCACACCAAAAACAGCTCCCGCTAAATAATGACTTTCATCTTCGGCTATCTTATTTCATTTGGAAAGAAGACTTTTTTTTTTTTTTTTTTTTTATGAGGTACTGTTTCACTACATGAAACCAATACAAAGCAGATGCATAGTGCTCCTTTTATTTCCCACCTTTGTGTTGATTAAAATATGTAATTTGATATTATCCTAAGAATGGTATCAAAGATGTGTTGACGATTCGTTCACTCCTCACAGTTCAGACATCAGAAGGAAAAGCTGCCCCAGGCGGAAGAGCCGAGAGATGCAGATCCAATTTCTTGAATCAGCAAGGGAGTACAGGTGTTTGCACCGTGCCCGTTGCCTTGTTATTAATCTGCGTGTACATACGGAAGTCCCCCGGGGAGGTGTGTGTGTGGGGGGGGGCGCGAATACTGACAGCATCTCTTTTGTTTTCTGCATCATATCCACATCTGTTGCTCTTAGGACCATCACCTGTCTGTTTGAAAACCTACACAGGATTCAGGCTCCAGCCATTCCAGAACAAAAATCATCTTCCGCTAACCTCGGGAAAGCGCCAGACTTGTAAATGAAGCCGGTTCACACTCGCGCGAACACAGGCACAAGTTATTCCTTTATTCCCTTTTCTTTTTTCTTTTCTTTTTATTGCTGATCTGTCTTGTATGATCTTTTTTTTTTTCCTTCTTCTTCTTCTCTCTACAAGAATGAGCTCTGTGTTTGTTGATTCATGGTACGAGTGAAAAGGTTACCTTTTCCCTCTCTCTCTCACCCGGTATCCAGGGAAGATTTCCTAGCTGTCTTCAAAGAAAACCTGGAAATGAACTTCAAACTGTACCCTTTCCTGTGGCATAGACAGAGAGTCACAGTCAAACGTTATTTTGTGGCTGTTCAAATAAAGGGGGAGCAATTCACAAAACAATATTTCTATATAGGTTAATTATACTAAACATTTATTTATAATTGCTCTGACACTTCAACTTTTAATCATCTTGGTCAATTAATTGCGTCTGCACCGAAGCATTGCCCTAGGAAGTCCCACTTAATGGAGTGAGAGCTACTCTGTAAAATACAGCAAGGCAAATAAAATAATTTTAAGCATTTTAATTGAAAATTGCTGTCATGCCTCAATAGTCCAATTCCTCCAGTCATGTGCAGAGTGCTTCTGTTTCTTCCCCCCCCCCCCCCCCCCCCCCCGACTCTGTCTTTTCCATCCTTTCAATGTATGATTTTTTTTTTTTTCTATTTTTTTTCAGCTGAAAGATTTACAGCATATTGCACAATTGATCTTATCTTTCAACTTTGCCAATTTGCTTCAGTTTGTAGAAGCACTCAGTAGGTATCCAGGCTTTCAGCGGCTGCATTCTCCAAGTGCAATGCTTTAGCTGAATGACAACCCCTCTTCTGAACATTGTTTATAGATATGGATGGGGGGAAAAAGTATCATACAAAGTTGTAAAGCAGTAAGAAAAAAAGACTAAACTGTCTAAGTTGTTTTTTGCTGTGGTTTTTGTCATTCAGAACCATGAACCAGCGTATAAAGTGTAACACTGCTCATCCGATGGAAAAAAAAAAAAAAAGCATTAATCGTAACTCTTTGATTTTTCTTCCCATTTCAATCATATTTTGATCGGTGAGGTATCTATTAGACTCATCAGGACAGGAGAGCAGTCCATTGTACATTTTACAATCCATTGTACACTTTTGCATTTTACATTTTCACATTCTTTTATGCATCATGTGCTGCTCTCGCTTGGACAATAAGCTGATTTCCTCCTATTAATTAATGTCAAACTATCCAGCATTCAGGGCGAATAATTAACTGCATTTAACTGTCCAAATGCAACATAAATGGAGGCTAAGCATTCTTTTTTTATTATCCATTGTTGAATGGCTCAGGGAGATTTGGAAGGCAGGGATGGGTAAACCGTACTGCTGGCTGGATTTTGGTATTATTGTAGGATGCGGTGAGCAAATTTCCTGTGTGTGTGTGTTTTTTTTTTCTTTGTCTTTTAATGTTTGGTGCTACCATTTGGGCCAGTAGAAACATGCTGCTCCATCATTGGAGGAACAAAGGGAAGCAGTCTATGATGTCATAGTACAACCACTCTTACGCCGGAACAAACAGAATGTTCATGTTCACTGAGATATGTGGAAGAAGGAGGCCTCCAGGACAAGGACAACTTAGCAGAGAACTTAACAGAGTTTCTTTTCTTTCTTTCTTTCTTTCTTTCTTTCTTTTTTTCCCTGAGTGTCCTTAGCACTAGTAGTACTGCGGGACTGGTTTTTATATGGCATTCGAAATTAACCAGCATATTGACACAGCCTGAACAATGCATGAAAAATGATCACGCTTTCATTTTGTGCTAAGGCATATACTTCCCTGTGTTTATTAAAATGAGAACTCTCTCTCTATCTCTCTCTCTCTCTCTCTCTCTGTCTCTTTTTCCGAAGGAAAAATGTAAAGCGAGAAGAGAATGTTTTCTTGGCTTCAGAGATTTGCGGCCATGGTAATGACCCTGTAATATAATTCTCACACAAGGTGATTTATGCGTTAAAGATGCATTAAAAAAACCCCAAAACGCCCCTCCTATAAATAAAACTGCAATATTTCATTGGACAATGATAGGCACTGACCTGGGGGAGGTTAAAAGCACAGACGTAGACACAGTGAAAGAGAGGATATGCAAAGTAAATTCTCTAGGCGCATTTCTGTCTCGGCAAAGACTCCAAATGTGCTTCAAGGTTTCATTGAGGTGCATTATGGATTTTAGCAATTTAGATTGATTTTTTTTTTCTTCGTCTAACAATGTTTAGTATGCACATGTTCAATTTATTTTACGTAACGGTCTTCATTAAAATACTCGGCATTAAAATATTCCGTTTCATACAAGCGTGTACATTTGTTCATGGTTAACAAAGAGCAGCATGTGAGCTGGAATACAGGAGACGACTTTGCAGTCTCATAAGAAGCCCGGTTTTTCAAAAACAAACATCCTTATATTCAAGAGCACAAGAAAAAACGATATGCAGTTATCTCCCAATAGTCCACTGTTAAAGACCTCAACATGGACTGTAATGGAGTGAAGAGGTACCATTGGGCAAGTTGTATTGATCACACTCAACGCTCACTTGAAAATTCTCATACATGTTGACTGAATACACGCACACACACACACACACACACACACACGTCATCATCACATAGCTTAGTGAAAGGATTATGGCTTTCTCTCTTTCTTTTTTTTTTTTTTTCTTATCCATGATGAGCGATACATTATGTTTAGATGGAATCTGAATGACCTGTTTAAATGAAGCTCTAGCTCTCCTCACTAATCCAGAGAGGAAGTCTCGTGTACCATTAAAGCGTGGGATTGTGGAGTTTGAGCTTTCATACGCTCGGCATAGCTAATTAGTCCACTGCTTCGCCGGAGGAATGGAGCCTCTCTTCTCTCTCCTGGCTAATTGAGAAACACAGAGCTCGAACTATTAAATCCCCTAACAAATTGAGTTATATGTAATTACACCTTTTTGAGAGGAACCTCAAAAGCAGATCCACCAAGTGCTGTTCGACAGGTATTTGTCTAGATCTACACCTTTCCTGAGAACGTTTGAACGTTGTCATGAGAAAAGAGATCTGCAGTTTTGCGAAGGAGAAGCTTTCTTGCTGTGGTGGGAAAGTGAACACTGATGTATTGAGCAGCAAGGGTAATTGAATTCTCCAATAAGTTTTTAATTTGTCATCTCAACTGTTGTTCCACTGGGCTCTCATCTCCTGGCCTTGCGGATTTAGTCATTTCAGTGGCTTTAGAGAGGCAAGCAAGCAGGGCTTGAGTACTCTCAACAGTCCTCAAATGCTGACTAGGTTTCGTTGGCAAAATATGACTTGGCCTGACTTCAAGGAGCCATCATCTTGTGCTAAAACATTCCTTTGGCCTCTGCATTCCTGCGCAATGGTGTTAAAAATCTCAAGTAAATGTCTTTGCCAAATTATGAGTTTTTGGTTGAGTGAACACGTATTACTTCATGTGTCAGTCATTGGCAGAGCTGTCTGCTCTGTCACTCAGCGGTTTGATTGACAGACAGAGTGATGTAACCTGTGGGACGTCTTAAGGCTCATGTCAGCTTAACCACAGATGAAGTCAGGCTTGTTTGGTCTTACTTCTGTCGAGGGGAAAATATTTTGATTGCTGCCGTTTTTTGTTTTTTTTTCTTGTTTTTGTTTTTGTTCTTTTTTTTTTTTTTTTTTTTAATGTTTCTATCTAAGAGATCTCTTGTAAGGATAAGAGCAATTTGCAGAAAAAAAATCTAAATATTTCATTTAATCTATAATGAATGAGCTACACTTTGCTTGTTTAAATGTTTGCTGATACAAATTATGATATTTCTCGCTATCCGCTTGCACGACACATATATGCCTCGACACAGAACAGAAGTGGTTGTAAATCGGCTACGGTGCGAATGGGAAAGCTCTCACCATGCATCAGTGAAAACTGGTGAATATCAATCAGGGGCTCATATAAGAGCAGGCAGGCGCAAAAAAAAATGACGCTAAGACTTTCCCTGGGTTCATCTGTGGAGATGTGTCATCAGCACGAACCTTTCAGCAACATTACCGCAACTCTCAATTTCATGCCCCGCTGCTCCCCAAGCCTAACGCCCGGGCTTCTGCTTGGGCCCCTACTCCTCCGACCTAAAACAGTCGAAATGGCCACAGAACAGAGAGGTTATGAAAAGCCTGGGGGGAGTCGGGAATACGTATAGATGAGTTAGGGCCCCCAGAGGAGAAATTCAAATTCACATGTTGCGTCTCAGAACGGATGATCAACGTTGTGACAGCTTTTTGAAAATGGCACAGTTCTTGGGAAGGCTGCGAAAACGCTCTGTCGTTGATCTAGCATAATGCAGCGGTAATGGGGACCAACCTAGTTTCTAGAACGCTCTTGAGTTCAAACTCCATGCGTGACAGTTCACTGCTGATATGCCCCAGTGTAAAGCTGTTAACCTCGAGGTTGCTACGGAGACACATCACTTCTGACATAGAAATTAATAATTATGATTTGCTGTGGATAAGAGCATCTGCAAATGAAAACCGCAACCTTGCTAAAAGAGTGTCGACTTGTTTTCCACGTATTAGCAAAAAGGCAAAAAGGCAAAAAAACAAAACAAAACGTGGGACACGGTTATTGTTAGCATATTTTCGACTTTGAGAACGTGTGAGTTCACAGATCAACCATGTGGGAAATTCGTGGACTTGAACGCGCTGTAATGGAGTTCTCTCATGACGAGTCAATCCTATTAGTATGCCAGAGAGCAAGTGGTGAACAGCATCATCTAATTAAGCCTGCATCTGAATGAGTGCAGAAGACTAATCATAAAATTAAAAAAAAAAAAAAAAAGTTTATTTTCAATTGTCGGCTTGTAATTTGTCATTCCTCAGAGGCTTACCCCAGAGGAGTAACAAATCATTTCTAGCACATAGAAATATCATTTATGTGTATGATATTTCACAGTTAAAAATAATAACATGTCCTTCACATCAAAAGGGAAACATCATTCAGGTTAACATTCGTCGATTCGTGTTTTAAGTAAAATTCAGTTTCCGAATTAGGACTAGATATGCTCATGAAATATTGTCAAGTTTACATTCTGTTTGCCCTGTTTCAACTGGGTCGAGGGAAATGAAATATGGAAGACAAAACCCAAATCTCCAGAAAGTTCCAAAGATGAATGTATCAAAAAAATATCTCTGCTAACCTTCCAACGCTATCATCGTGCGGTTTGCCTTTTTTTTTTTTATGTCAGTCCATTCCTATCACCAATATTTTCAGCGCTCAGTTCAAATCAGGACACGTTGAAGCTTTGAAGAGATCAAAATGAAACATCTTCCAAAGCTCCTCGAACTTTTGAGGAGAGTTTTGAAGTTACATAGGGAATAACTCATCATATTTAAAAAAAAAAAATGGATTTGGCGTATTGCCTGGGTTAAGGTACCTGCTTTGACTGGGAATAAGATCCCTCCCCCCGCCCAGCCCCAAACAGTCTCAAACTGTTTCCTTTTTACATATGGTTCTGGGTTTTGTAACACATTCTGGTTTCCTGAGACTCAGGCATGAGTCTCCATCATACATTTCTCATGACTGATATTTACAATCCTCTGTACAAACACTGTAGTCCACAAATGCACAAATCATGTTCAGGAGAGTCCCCAAACTCACGAGGAATGTCATTTTCATAATGAGTAAGTTTATGTAGAGATGTCTCTGTAGACAAAACTTGTCATTTTCATTTATTGTTTCACTCAGGAAAGTAAGTGACAAGTCTTTTTTTTTTTCTTCTTTTTCTCAGATCACATTTTGTTTCAAGTGCTCTTGGAGCAGGCTACTCCAGCTTTGTGAGCATGCACTGTTTTATGGGGACAACTGATGTACTAGCTTTAAATCTCACAGATTTAAAAGAACTGTATTCTGGTTCTGGTATCTCCAATGGGCCCAGCTTCGATCAGAAACAGTTTTAAGTGGACTTTGCCTGAATGTATGAAGTGGCCTTTCCATATTTTGATTTCACTTTCAAATTAAACTTTTTTATTGTGCCTGGGTTTTTCAAATGAATGGATAATTGAGTAAATGAAAGAAATACATTAAAACCTCTTAAGAAGTAGCTTCCACATTCTCATTCTGCTTTGGCGAGTGGAACCAGACACCACAGTGAAACTGTGATAAGATTTGGTTTCAATAGCACAGACGTAATTAGCAGGGGGAATATGGGGACATGTCATCCCGGGATTCAAAGAAAGAATATTTAGCCATCCCCTGGCTCATCTCCCTAGTAGAAATGAAAGGGTTTTTGTGTGTGTATGTATCTGTGTGAATGCGTGTGTGTGTGTGTGTGTGTGTGTGTGTGCGAGTTGCCAGTCACAGTTTTCAGAAATCCCCTTTGACTGTTTCAGCAGCACTGACTATTTGCTTTTGCTAAAATATATAGCTTTGTATGTAATCACCACCAGATTTACACAACTTGCATACATCTGCCTCACGCAGGCAGCCTCATCAGCAAGTGTGCCCTGCTCTCAAACCTTCAATATCAAGTATCAGATAGCTGGCCATTCTATACAACAAAGAATGTCAGGAGCTGGTTCAGTGAGGTCATAAGTTAAATGCATAAAAACTTACACTTTGCTCACAAGGTTTGTTAAATGTCAGCAACTAAAATCACCACTAAGCATTTCATTTGACTGACTTAATTTGACGTGTTGCAAAGCAGTTTGCCTCATGTGAAAGTGAAAATGAGCTTTTCTAATTATCCAGCTCACTAACAGTCATGAATTACATGCACTGAGAAATGTGACGGAAAAAAAATTTGCCAATAGCATTTTGCAGTTTAAAGTCACACTACATCATGATACGTAATAAAACCACAGTCGAAACTGGAATTCAAAGACAGAGTTGAAAGCTATTCTAATCATACCTAAATGTTGAGCTGTTTTCAGTCATTTATAAGGTTACTTGATTCTTTGAGCGTTCTTGATTTCGGGAGAGCTCAGCGTTCTTGAGAAACTGTTTGGAATTCCATTTAAACTTTCCAGAATTTTCTGGGCAAGGGCCCACTGAACCTCTTTTTCAACACTCCTATCCCTCCAACCCCTCCCGCCTCACACTGTGACAGTTTGATATTGTCTGTTAGTACATCGAGATTATATTAGGCCTTAAAAAGTAGAGATCAGTCGTGAAAAGAACAAATGCTTTAGCTTCACAATCAAATACAAATGGGCCTAAGGAATTCATAATCAATATATCAAAGGACTTCAGGTTCCTGGTGTTTCTATGTGATAAATACCATTATCTGAAAGCAATTATTTCTTTTTCACATGGAACACCTTTGTGTTTTGCACATTAAAGCACAGCAAGCATTATATGTTTTCCTCTGATTGTTTGCTTTATGCGTGTGTGTGTGTGTGTGCGTGTGCGCGCGCGTGTGTGCGTGTCTGTGTGCGTCAGCAGAAGGAAACCACTAAATCTGATAAATATTGCTTGCATTCACACCTTAGAAATATTTCAGTTTGAAAACACAAGCGTTACCAAATCATCCATTTTCAATTTGATCCAGCTAAACAAATGGCTCTATAGAGAGAGAAAAAAAAAAGATAAAATAGTGAGTGCACGACTGCCTAATTTCAGTTTCCATGGTGGTTCTGAGTATCAATTTCAATTCATCTGACAACCTTCAAGTGCTTTTGACAGCATTTGACATGTTCTGAAATATTAGAAATGTCAAGTTCCAAAATGCCTAATAAAGAATGACTGGTAAATAAACAGCTCCTGAATACTAAATGAAAACTGTGTAGTTGTGGTTACCAAAGCATTGGAGTGAAGAGAAAGGAAGTGTCAGTAGTCTGGTGCATATGTAGGTGTTTTAAATGAGAATTTTCCTGGCAGAAAATAAGCTGCAATAATCATATGCCGAAAATCTAACACTTACATAAAAAAATAAATCATTTAAAGAAAGTGTAAAAAAAAATCATATCAGCATCAAATCTTATGTACGAACAAAGGCCTACAATGGTTTAAGTAGATGTCGGCATTGAAACAATGAAATCTGGTCTGAGAGTAACAGGGGAGAATGGAAGAATGATCGACATGTACGTTAATAAAGATGTTAAATTTAGTAATTCTCTGTCAACCATTATAATAATGGGGCTAAATCAGAACTATATCGTCTATACCAATGTGTCCCAGTCCTTCTCCTGGAAGCCTGAAGCACTGCATATTTGAGATTTCTCCTGATTTAAGCCCTCAGATAATTCATTAAGGCCAGAATAAATGAGGCAGATCTGTCAGAACAGTAAGGCACTTACAATGTAGGACTTCAGATGAAGGATTTGGACTCGATTCAAACCTTGCAATGAGATCCCATGCAATTACGTCAAACCTTGAAAAGACCTTACAAGTCTTAATTGTAAAGCATCCAGAGCTCCACCCACTTTCTGTCCGACTTTCTTCTGGCCTGATGTTTTGGGTGCTTCAGCTTGGTACCATCGGGCCATTTGCTTTGATTGACAGCCCATTCAGCCATTCAGAGCTTTCTGAGTAGTTTCTCTGTGAGGCCGTGATGCTCTTGCTAGGAATGTGTATGAGTTTGTTATTCAGTAACAGTACAGCACAACTGCCTGACAATAGACATTGTTGTACTGTATCAGATATTGAATAAGGTTAGATGCAGAAATGAAATCAGAAGCTGTCAGAGAGAAATGGCACAGCTCAGACGGCCCTCACGTTATCATCTGAAATCTTAAATGACACTATTTTAAGGTGAAAAACTTATGAAAACATGACGAGAAATCTTGTGAGAAATTACAAGAAACGAGTAGTTAGCTAAGGGGCCGTGGTGGGTTCGCACTTAAGGGTAAAGTTTTGATACTGTCTTAGTAGTGCAAGAATGTTTGGACATATATCATCATTTAAAATTAAACCGTAAAATAACTATACAGAATCCAGTCATGTTAACACTTTTTTTAATAAAAGCATTGTTATGCAATTTCCTTCCCCTCCCCATTCACGAACAAAGCGGAGTCAGTTAGTTAACAGTGTGCTACAAGACTCAAAGGTACGCGAGGAATCGGCACTGAAAGAATTAGAAATTAGAAATCTTCAAATTGAAGTTGTGGTCAAGGCTTCCGTGCCAACTTAGGTCATGTTTTTGCCCCGAGGGTTTTACTTTTAATGAACAAACTGAATACCTCAGAGTACAGAAGAAGAACCACCAATTTAAGAGTGAGGGAACACAGCGTTCCAAGTCCAGACCTTAGTAACAGAGCTAGCATAATGCTAGCGTCATTTCAGACTCATTTCTTTGTTAGATGACTAATAACTACTCCATTATCTGTGACACAAGTCTGTGAGAAACATTTCAGCACAAGTGGAGTACCATAAAGGGCACATGGATTACATCCATATAAAAGGCAATGCATTTTCCTTCTAAACATCTGACTAACCTGCTCCCTGTCATCTATTTGTTTCTCCATAAAGACGGTGAAATCATGTTTATAATCAAACTCAAGGGTTTGTGGAGAAGTCTACTAATAGTCACTGTTGAAAGAGAGAAAGAGGGCTCATCTTCCTGAAAATAAAAACCTTTTTAGAGTGGCAAAGAAAAAATGCCCGCATACTTACTCTCTGAATCCCAGAGTGTAAGTACGAGGGTTTCAAGTGCTTCAAAAATACATGGGGAACTTTCCAGAAAGCTGACTTAAATTTAGTGGTACATAGAAAACAGTCTCTGTGGATTAGAGAAACATATGTGCAGTTGTTATAATTAATATATTTGCTCTTAACTTTCTCGATTGTTCTGTTCCAGGCGTCACGTCAAGCAAACTGAATGTTCCTTTCGAAGCAAAGTCAAGGAAGTCATGCAACCCTCGCAAATTGAGGAAAGTTCATCCAGAGCTGTTGATTTCATTCATTTTAACTGCTCTATCTATACTACAGAAGCATTTTTTTTTTCACCTTGGACAGAATGTGCCGGAGCAGGTACAATTATTTTTACAAGGAGAATTGGCAACGGGGTGAAATCAATAGCAATGTCTTAACAAGCCTCGAAAGGATTCTTAGACTGCCTGTCCATTTTGCTACTACACATGAATGCTTGATTAGCAATAAAGCCAAAGGTCTGGTTTTGCTCGTGGAAAATACCTCCTCTTGTCTCATTTGTGATGTCATAAAAATGTTTCCACAGCTGTGAATCTTTTAGCCAGTGTCCATGTATGTAAATACAATCCCATATAAATAGGAGCTGAATTTGTGTGAGGATCTAGGTCATCATTCATGAAGTCCTGATGAAGCAGTTGGACTTATCTTTCATATGCAAAGTAGTAACAGCAACAATAGATATGATTATTACCATAAAATGTCTCAGGCCATTCCACTGAGTAATATTACATCCCTGTGTTAGTCCTTGAACAAAAACCTTGAAATCTTGCTCCACAAATTAGATTTTTCACCCTCAAAGGAAGTCTTGTTTTGTAAGGCTGTGAATGTCCACTATTTTATAAGGCTTAGGTGACTCTCGGCCACAGAGCAAGAAGAGGGGAAAAAAAAGTCACGTTTCTCTTCCCGTCTGTCAAAATATTGTTACTGAGTCCAAAAGTGTAAAGTAATTTTGTATGTGTGTGTGTGTGTGTGTGTGCGTGTGCGAGCACCATGTATTGCTATCTTTCTGAGAACTGGTAAGTCCCCAGTAAGATAGCATAATCTGAAAAAAGTGCCTGGTGGAGACCAAAATGCTGGTCCCCACTAGGAGAACAACATTTTTCTAAACTATATTGTTGTTACTGATAAAACAAAAAGTGTCAATACATTTTGGTTGAGGTTAAGATTAGGGTTAGTTGTCAGGGTTAGAGAGAGGTCAGATGCTTCGGGTTAAAAGATTCCAGTCTGATGACCTTCTCTTTCTGTGAGTTACCAGTTGTATTAAAACTTGTGACACAGAATTTCAAGAAAAAAAAAAGAAAAAACAAAAAGGTTAAGCAGGATTTGTAATATTTCTTTGCTTGTCTGTGCAACAGTGAGATTTCCAACACATCTTTACCCTCTCTCCTTTTACAAAAAAAAAGAAAAAAAAATGCAAGCAACAAGTCTTTTCAAAGGAAAATATGAATGTAGAATCTCTGTGTCTCACATACATATACTATATAAATAAATGTTTTAGTTAGAAAAAGCTGTTTTGTCACCTTCTGCTCTGAGCAAGCCACCCGCAGGATAAAAAGAGAGTGTACAACATGAGAACTGGAACTTCAGATATCACCGATGTTCCCCAGGGGAGAGACGGCAGAGGGGAAAGAAAGCAGATATTTGTGGATGGTCTTTTTTTTTTGCGTGCGGCGACACCCTCAGCGACACGGCCAAGCCCGGCCCGGCCCGGCCCGGCCCGGCGACACAAACGTTGACGCACTGGATGGATCACGCAGCCCAGAGCGATGCGATAGGCTATGGAGTGGAACCTCTAAAGAACGGAGCGCTTTTGGATTTACACCAAAAACTGTGTTTATGCATGTCAGGGATTAATTATTGCTAAATTAATCCACAGCGTTCAGCCTCCCCCACAGACACCTATTGCTTTAGGGAAAAAAAAAAGACTTTATTTACTTATTTATTTATTTATTTAATCAGAACCGAAGGTGTGATATTACATCTTATTCAATGAGAAAAACAGTAATCCTATGAAAAACAGCACTCTAACAAACGCAGGGAAACAACCAAGTAAAAACCCTCTGACATTCCAGCTGGTGTAAGGGGATTGAATCTTACTACTTAGTCATAGTTCTGTTTTTCCTGATACATTTTTCTCTCTTTTTCCTTCCCATACCGCACACACACACACACACACACACACACACACACACACACACACACACACACGCATACAGACACGCACACGCACGCACGCACGCACACATACATACATATAGGTTTGTTTGGCAGAGTTTGGTAGAATATGTTTTTGAAAAGCCTGATTATTAGTCACTAATGTACTATAGAAATCCATTTTAGTGCTGTTAATGGTGGCAAATTAGAGTTTAGCGCCGACCGCCTGTCGCCGAGTTTTTCGCCGTCTCCTCTGCAGAGACAGAGAAAGGCTTTTAGACGTGAACTGCACATAATTGTTTTGCACTTTTTAAAACTTTTAAATATGTATTTTTTTTTAAGGAATTGTCTGGGAATCTACTTCTACTTCATTTTATTTTTTTGCTTCTTTTACGAGCTCAAAGATAAAAGCCTACTCTTTGAGTGAACCACTAACTCTTTTTTGCCTTTGTGAGTAAATGTAGAGACTGCTAGACTTTGGATGGGTCGTCTTACATTTCTCCAGTGTTACAACAGAGGCCAACTGCCTCTCAAGGTTTTTGCTCTTTTGAACTGCCTTCAAGGTTGGTATCTTTTCATGTAAATGTGATCGAATTCAAACAAACATCTTCATAGTTTGTGTTGAACAGATAAGTAATACTAGACCTCTCTGAGATTCTCTAGGTTTCTCCCATTTTCCCATTTCCCTTTTGGGTTTTTGGGGAGTTTTTTCTTGCCCGCCATGAGGATTAAGTCAGGGGGTGCCGTCCTGTTTTGATTTTGACTGTTGTGGCCTGTAAAGCAGTAAACAGACTGTAAACAGTGATATTGGGCTCTGAATAAACTTGAAACTTGAAACTCTTTGAGATTCTCAGTATTAATGTATTCACGATTAAACACGATTACAGATATTGGCTCAGTACAACCATGTGTACCTATGCAGTCGCTGAGATGTATAACTGTTATTGTGATACACGAATGTTAGGGGTAATTATGGAAAAGGAGACGATATTCTCTGCGTTACATAACAAAAACCGACAGACTGCTGCGTCCAAAGGCTGTCTCAGGTTTCTCAGCTCATCAAAGCCATCCCCTGCTGAGGCCAAGTTACTGTTTCAAAACTTCATTTACAACTGAAATAACTAAAGAAAGGGCTCCTTTGATTTGCATTTGCATTAAAGGCTGATTAGAACAACGGAAATCCTTGTAAACGTTTTTTTTTTTTTTTCCTTAACAGTGGTATTGTATCTAACGTTAATGAAAGAGGAGCCTGTAACCTTGCTTTTGGCAAGACGGTCCAATCACTGTGAAGGGTGCTGTGTCAGATAGCACGGTGCAAAACCAAATTAAAAACCCCAAAGGCCTCACTTTTTCTGTGCCTCGCTAAATATTCAGTTTAATGGTTCTCTTGGACTGTTTTGTGAAAAGCATCACCGAAAGAAAAGAGGGGAAAAAAAATACAAATTAAAAAAAAAAAAAAAAAAAAAAGAAAGTGAGAACATTGAAGACGAGCGTTGACATCTTTAAAAAGAGTGTTTTGTAAGTGGGCTCATGCGGCGTTCGGAATCATAAAACTGTTGTGTAAACACGAGGCGACGTCGCGCTGTTGTCGCGTTATTGGCAGCGCGTGGCTGATTCTCCTCAAGAACCATCAAAGGTTTTGGGGATGTTTTCTTGTTTCGAACATTCTGTCACCTGGAGCACTCGGCTGAACAAGAAGAGACTAATCATTTCCTATTCATTCACATCCAGGGACACAGCACTCAGATGAGCATAACACTGTTCATTTTCCATTGTTGGCGTAAATGAAGAACCAACTTTGGAAATCCCAAATGTATGATTATGATGCTTTTCAAAGGTGTGTAATTGAATTATGCGTGTGTCTAAATCCAGGGACAAACAATCAGAGCAAAATCATGACTGAAAAAGATATGTCATGATTAATAAATATGCATTCTAGTGCGGAAAATAATACGAGAACAAAAAAGGAACCGCTATTAGCATAATGTGCTAACTTGATTTTTTTTTTTTTTTTTTTTGCTCATTGTAATTATACCAAATTGTAGTTCAAGTGCTTTTGAATCGTTATACATCCTGCCCCTGTGGAGCGTCACAAAGGGCCAGATTTTTGACTAAAAACCGTTTTTGGCACACATTAAAAAATTGTGACCAGGAATGTTTTACATGACCGCTCCAAAGCTCTCAAGTTTTAGTTTTTTTGTTTTTTTTCTCTCTTTTTTTTTCAAGGCCAATTTCACAAAATGAAAAAAAAAAAAAAAAAGACAAAAAAAACATATGCTCAGGCTTAAGCTCTCAGCCAATCACGGTTGAAATGGAGCATTTTCTAAGTACAGAGTTTAAGCTTTCCAGGAACGCTACATCCACCCAACCACACACACACACACACACACACACACACATATGTACACATACAGACAGACGCATATGCAGCACAGTAGAATGCCACACTTACAGAATGATCCATTGCCAAAAACCTTCACGGACAGACAGAGGAGAAGAGGTGACCGTTAGCAGCAGGCTAATCAGGCAGCGGGGTTCTGGATGACATCTAAAGGTCAGGTTAAAACTTGGCTGCATGACCACTCAGCAGAGAGCCCTGCAGAAGAGCAACAAAAAAGACCCAGTCAAGCATATCAGCCGTGTGCCAGGAGCACCAAAAAAAACAAAAAAAAAAAGACATCTGACTCATTCATTTAGGGGTTTGATGAACAGTTGACGAGCTTGATCTCAGTTGGTGGTTCTGGGTAAAGCTAAAGACAGCCAGCGCCTGAGCTAAAACCTGTTAGAACTGAACTGGGAACAGTGGACTATGTTAAATGTGGTGGAACTACTTTTCCCAGCAAAGGCACTAAGGCGTGTAATTAGACATTAAGAAATAAATGTGATTATTTGCATGTGCGACAGCATGTAAATGCACAGACACCAAAACACCCACTTGCTGAATAGTCTTGTCTCCATTTTCCTCAAGAAAAAAAAAAAAATCAGATTGATTTATTTTCTGTTCATCTTTGCAATGGCTTCCCTCCCATCTTCTCGTTGCCTGAAGCTAAACACACGGGGTCTTTTAATCACTGATTAGTTCCAGTAGATTTGGAAATAATACGAAACCGCACAGCAATAGCAAATCGCACTTCTACCAGTTCATCTGACCTCTTCAGCTAATGGTGCTTTTGCTTTTGTACTCAAATACGCAATATGCTGCTGTCTCTTTTAGTGACAGATTTGCACGCATACAGACATGCACACGCACACACACACACACACACACACACACGCACACACATA
>NC_044500.1:7813040-7820540 GCF_902362185.1 Chanos chanos | reverse complement strand
ATCCCGCAACCCTAATTAGGATAAGTGACACAGATAATGAGTGAGAGATAGTGAGTGAGTTTATGTATGTATGCATGTGTGGGTTAAGGTCAGTGTGTTTGAATGTATGTATATGCATGTCTGTGCATATGTATGTATGTATGTATTTGTCTATCTATCCATCTATCTATCTATCTATCTATCTATCTATCTATCTAGATAGATAGATAGATAGATAGATAGATAGATAGATAGATAGATAGACAGACAGACAGACAGATAAATAGATAGACATGCAGATAGACAGATAGATAGCTAGATAGATAGATAGACAGATAGATAGACAGATAGATAGATGGACAGAGATTTTATTACACCAAGAAGTATGAAATAATAGACACCATATGAACTATAGACACTCTCCAGGACTAAATATATCTTTAATTGTCATAAAATACCAAAGACAACAATCTCCATTTCTCAGTGATGGGGCATCTAATTGAGTAATAAGTGGTAATGAGTGTTGAGTGCTGGCAGCTTCACTGTAAAGATTGAAATAAGAGTCTAATGATGATCTTTATGCATATTTAAAGAGCACTGGAGTAGTTTGGGACAGTTCATTTCCCTATTGAAATACTTCCAAATCCTTGGCCTGGTAAAAAAAAAAAATAATTAAGAAGATCAGATTTTTTTGGACTTTATATAACATGATTTTAGAGCTACAAATAGCTATAAGTGCTGCATAGTCGTCAACCAGAGAAAAAATAGCAATTGTACACCATAGCGTGTAAAAGACATTTGAAGTGTTTGCCTTAGACACAAATTTAATTTTCATATTTGCTCGAAACACACAACGGGCATTCACGCTTGTGTTTATGCAGGAACATAAAATAGCACTTTTTCCTAATCTGTTGTAAATTAATGATCTAAATGAATGAGGAACGAACAGTTAAGAAAATTATTTTTATATAATTAAATATTGAAATCCTTGTATTCTGACACTCACCATGTCTTGCTCATAATGAGGGTCTGTGTGGCTCTCCAGTGGTAACCTTAAATCTAATCTAAATCTACCCTTAATTAAAACACCTCACTCAGCTGCACGGGCATACTGTGATCTTATATAGTAACATTTTTATTAATGCAGGTGAGAGAGAGAAAGAGAGAGATACAGAGACAGAGACAGACAGAGAAAGAGAGACCTTAGTGGGGTTATATATAGACTTGTATCTAGAGATGCTCAATATTCAATAGCGCAGAGAGTTTAGATGATCAAATCAATTCATCAGAGAGAAATCAGCAACCACCAACAGACACACACACACACACACACGCATGCATGCACACACGCAACGCAAGCATGCGCGCACACACACACACACACACACACACACACACAGAGCCAGTGATGTCAGAACAGAACAATGACCACCTTTAAGGAGAAAATGATTGGCCTTATTCTTTTTATCATTACTGAAGTTTATCCATAAGAATCGGATTTTTTCCCTACATCTGTAAATCACTTGTAATACAGATGCGGTAGTGAGAGCTCTGTGTAAGATTATGAGAGCAGAAGCAAAATCAAAGAGGCCATCTGTGTTTCTGGAGATCGAATTTGTTTGATAGATAATGAAAGAGAGTGAAGAATAATTTCAAGTCTTATGTGAACATCTTTTCCATATTAAGCACCAGTCATATCACAACAGACTGACACACTGGCCAAATATTGCCACATCCCAACAGTTACCATTTACCGTTCAATCACCTTAGCTATGATCTTAACCAAAGTCCTAAGATTCGAATCCCCGTTGCTGATGAAATTACGATTGACACTGTAACAATGTCAACCAGCAACACAGTCACTGACCAATGACCAATCACCACACACTGTCTGTCCTCTTGTTTCAAAAACTGGCCACATGTCGTGTTTCAGGCTCAAAGACGGGGCAATGTCTGCTAGGACAGAGAGACAAACGTATTATGGATTTGGATTGCATCTGCGCATTTCCACAGAAGAAAGACCAAATCAAAACGGCTCTCAATTATGAAGAGCGCTGTTGTGACAGGCCCCGTTGCTCCGGGGGGTGGGGGTGGGGGGGTGGTGGGTGGAGTCTGGGTCTGGAGGAGCTATCTGAATGCTCCACAAATCTACACCCCCTGCAGACCGCAGCCAGGGGACGTGGAATCAAAAGTGCAATCAAGCACGGCATGATCGAGGAACCCGCAGCCAACTCCACGGGCTACCGACACCATGCCGACAGAGGCACGGAAGGTATAGACACAGAGAGAGAGGGAGAGAGAGAGAGAGAGAGAGAGAGAGAGAGAGAGAGAGTGAGAGAGAGAGAGAGAGAGAGAGAGTGAGAGAGAGCGAGAGAGGGAGAGAGAGAAACTCCAGACTCCAATCAGTGTACTTCTTGCCTTGTTTGCCGCTTACAGACAAGACTTTTTCACTGTAGTCACTGGAGGTCTGTCTATGTCCATTTGGCAAATCTGAAGTAGCTCACCTCAGGATAATCGCAACGTCATATCATGCAAACATATGTTTCTTATGAGTTTTGTATGGGTGAAGGCTGCTTAAACTTTGACAAAATAAAATGAAACAAACCTTTATCATTTAAAGACAATTCAAAATTGTCTCTAACGTTTAGGCAAATTCAGAATGGTACTTGTTTGAGTGGCTAAACAACAATGCTTTAAGCAACAGAAACACTTTGCTTTTACTGGTAAAACTTGTATTTTGCATATGTTAAGCTAAGTACCCAAGTATTCAGAGCGAAAATAGTGAAACATTATATCTCAGTGTGTGACAGGTCTTTCCACAATATCCTCTTAACATAGAAACAGTGGGTAGTAATGTTTGTGTGTGTGTGTGTGTGTGTGTGTGTGTGTGTGGTGTTTCTAGCAGATGGTTTGGCATAACTGTGAGTGATATAACCTACCTCTCTGCTCCCCTCCCCCAACACCAGCACACTCAGTCTTTCTCATTAGGACTGACGCCATGGTGCCAGTGACCAGCTGTAACGCAGGCACGAGAAGAGCATTCCAACCGGTTCATTTCAGTGGGTTTAGACAGTGGATGAACAAATGTCCGCACAATTTCTTTTCTTTTTTTTTTTTTTTTTTTTTTTGTCCTGGGGAGATGTAATGTGTGTGTTACTCAGCATGTGTACATCAACCACAACCCCTCTCCATTGTGACTAAAGCTTTTAATCTCACCCTCTCACAGAGTAGGTGATCTAACGGTCTTATCTCTTCGCTGGATTGAGCCTAGAATGGAATGAGAACGTGGTTGGGGTCAGGTCGTTTTCATCTTATTAAATTTACAAAATGAATAGAGAGATGATTCATTAACCGAAATGGAAAAAAAAAAAAAAAAGAAGAAATGTTGAGCTAAAAGTGAAGTCGATTCACAGTTAACCGACTCACGACCGATTTTGTGTTAGATTCTCTTGAATAATTTAGTGTTTACTTACACGTTTTTGTGTGACTATACATTGCAATATAGTGTGTAGGTACACACTGTTACACTGCTCACCAACATTGTTGGGATATAAAAAAAAAAACCTCGTAATTCCTTCTGATGTCTGTGAGTCAGTACTGTATAAGAATGGGTACTTGTAAAGCAGTTAAAATAAAGTTCGAGTCGATATGTGCCACTACACGCTAACACCTTGCGCTGTATCATTTAGCATGCTGTTGCTATTAGCGTGTGGGGCAGGCCTGATAAATGCAGAGAGTGGTTTAAGGAGAGGATATGGCTGTTTGAGTGTATAATTATCCAAAACAAAAGCCCGGCCCTGATGAGAGCTCATTACCTCACTCTCTGATCCATGACCGAGAATAAAAAACATAGCATAGGACAGCGACAGCACAAAAGAACCTCACTCTGAAGTCAAAAGAATATTCAAGCTTTAGTTCGGGGGGCGTATTGGCTTCTTTCTAACCCAATTTTTTTAAAATGTCTCCTATTTAAAATAGTACAGCCTCAGGTCCGTACCGAGGACAATTCAATTAAGAGGCGGACAATAAGGTCATAGAAGTCGCTAGTTAGCTTTCCCCCTGCTGTCGGAAGGTAATTAAACCGTCTCGGCCTTTGTCGCCACGTTCGTTGGCCGCTCGCTTTAAAAATCTTTTAAAAAAACAGGCTCTGCTTTTCCGATTATGTTCCCTAAATCTGTGGGCGAGAGACTGTTGATTGGTGAGAGACAGCAGGAGGGAAAGACGGAATACCCGGCTCCTTCGAGAAAACCTCGCAGCGTGAGGTAACGGTCTGTCACTCATTCTCTTTCCTCCCCAGGGGCGTCTTCTTCACTGTGTCACTGCATCCGCCCCCCCCCCCCCTAAAAAAGAAAAAAAGGAAAAAAAAAAATCCTCAAATGACATCTTCTTATCTTTCATCAGAGAGACTCTCTCTGTACAGTGGAAGAGGGACACAGGCAGATCAAAAACAACGCTGTGCCCTCGGGAAATCGTTTGATACGTGGCTTTTCTAGGCGCTGTGGTAAAGGTAATGAGCCCGATATATCTAAAATATTGACATAACTTTGTTTTTTGTTTTTTTTTTTTTTCAGGATCAGCCAGATGTCTGCTTTGGCACGCTATAAAAATTCCCTTTGCCGTCATCTTACTCTGCTATGATAAGTATTGTACTATATTGTCACTACATCACACATGTATTTTAAAAATGAGTGTGTTGACACTCAATATAATTCAGTGATGTGATGAATCACAGTAGATATCCAGAATCACTAACCTTACTTGTCCTATGGCCTGACAAGGAGACGCATATTATGCATCCACAGTAAAATGCTATATTTCACCAACCACATATACAGACAAACATCTATCTGGCACTACAGCATCATTCCTTCATGTTGAGGCTCAAATTTATTTATTTATTAACTTCTTTATTTATTTAGTTTTACACTCGGTGATAAGTAGTCTGTAGATGTATAATCTAGAGATTATAGAAAACTGTGCTTGCACACATACATATCTCTACATCCTCACACATATAAGATGAAGCAAACTGTGAATCATTCACGTTACGGAACAGAAGACCAGATACTGAAAAAAATATACACACTGGAAATGAAAGGTGTAATTTTAAGTAGGATGGTAGGATGATGCTGCTTTTTTTTCAGGGGTTTCTCTAAATGCAAATGAGAGAGAGAGAGATACAGAGAGAGAGAGAGAGGGAGAGAATGAGACAGAGAGAGGGAGAGAGAGAGAGAGAGATACAGAGAGAGAGAGAGAGCAAGACAGAGAGAGAGAGAATTTTTCCCACCAGTGTACCCTCTCAGTTCCAGTATAAAAGTCTGAGATGTAGGATGTGCCAGGGGCCAGTGAAAGCATTAGGACTCCCCCTGTCCCAAAGGAAACGATCCACTTTATAACTTAGCCTGAGGTCCCTGACCTCTGCCATGTTCCATCATCCTCTCACAGACCCCGGTAGGCCTTGTAATCTCTTCATCGCTCTTTTGACCGCCTTTTTTTAATGCACAATTTCCTTTTCTCCATCCGCTCTGAACTCTTTATTTACTGTATATTTTTAGAAGTAGTTCAGGGCGATTATTTGGTGCTGTCCTGCTCTGCTCTAGAGTTTAAATAGGGTTGACTAAGCTCTGAGTCCCCAGGACAGCTTTAAGTGAGCACAGAATTTAATCTCTCAATAACTCATGGCCCTCCCTCTTACTTCTCTTCACATACGCAGCAAAAATATGGTACGAGTGTAAATAGACATGCCAATCACAAACGCACGTCCTCTCATAAGAAAAAGATACCAACTACACACAGGGGGAACATGCTCTCATATTCCGGCCTTTTTTTTTTTTTTATTAATTATTATTTTTCTGTTTTGGAATAGCGTGTTTTGTTTGGTTTCGTTTTTTTTTTCTTAGTAACATCGAATTTTGGTTTGAACAAGCTTTTTTTCTTTTTTTTTTCTTTTACTTCCTTTTGACTCACTGGGAGCTGAATGATCACAAACATGAGAATTCAGTCAGTTAATTAAATGCCTTCCCACACGCGAGCAAAGTTACGCTTTGAGAATCTTTCGTCTCTGATTAGAACGCTATTCTTCCTAGACCAATCTCACATATTGAAAATTCCTAACTGAGGAACATTCAGTGACAGTCTAGAGTGAAATTCCCCGGGCTTTCGATCTGACCTTGGAGCGAATGATGGAGGCTTGTTGTTGTGAAACTACCAAATAGTCTGTCTCTTAGCAACCAAAGCAATAAGTAAGACAATAATGTTTTAAATGTCAACAGCAAGGCTGAGTTTTTCACCAGGTACTAAAGACAAATCAAGAACCGCATGACAATCAAGCACTAATTAACTCCTTTGATGAGTGATGTCTAAACGGGTTTAACTTTCAAGCTTAACTAATTATTACGTGAATTAATTTAACTTGCGGACATTTAAGTCATTAGCTATACATTTTATACATTGTTACATAACAGGAAGTAATGAGTACTAAGTACCGTGAATATCCCAAGGAGAAAACATTGCTCATAGTGACTGTTCAGTTGTGTGGTTAACCTAATTTACCTGTGGGACAGGATAGCTTTTCAATAACTACTCAAGATTGTCTGATATCGTATGTTTTAAAGGATTTATTTTAAACTCTAGCCTTCACTCACGTCTGTGTTTGTGACGTAAAAAGGTTAAAAATGACATATGCCTGTCAAAAAATGTTTTCCATGATCCCATTACTGTGCTCTTTTCAAACCTAGAATTTTAATCACAGCAAAGTACAGGTGTGTCAGATGTGAACTTAAGAGACTAATGCATGATCAAAACAATGCAAAGGGCTCTCACACTGTTGTCTTTAGTGCAGGTACAGTAGGTGGTTAGTTGTTAATGGTTTCTGGTTAAGTGGGCATATCAAAACATGACAGAGGTGAGTCATATCAGTATGAAGAATCCCCCGGTAATATTCAATTTAAATGACATATAATGCCATAACACACAGTGACGTGTAAAATGAAGTGTATCTGCTCAAATAAAGCGACGATTAATAAGAAAGATATTAATGATTATCAGATCCTATCCAAGATCAGGCGAGGGGTGAAGAGACAGACAAAGCCTTATTAGCTCGTGTCCCCTAAAACTTCAAATCCCTTTTCATATTTCAATTATTCACACCTGTCCATCCTTCAGTCTGACCAGCCCAGAGGAATCCTGTCTCACACTTTCTGTTGTTTATACCACTCACTATACCCCAGAAACAAACAAACAAAAAAAAAAAAACAAAAGAAAACAAAACAACAAAAAACAAAGCCCTGTCAGTTCTCATGGCAGGAATACAAGCCAAACCCTTACGCAAGAGGACAGCTCCGCACACACCTTATCGCCTTGGTGACAGCCAGATTTGCTTATACTAGGCAACGTGTCAGCATCCAAAAATAATGATACCACCTGCACACAGAGGGAGTCAGTCATGGGCCAGCGTAGTGGACCCCAGACGTCAAGATCGACTTGGTGAGTGGCTTGTCACTCGCCTCTACGATTTCAGAC
>NC_044500.1:7803040-7808040 GCF_902362185.1 Chanos chanos | reverse complement strand
GGTGGTAGCAGCGGTGGTGGTTTGGTGTCGATGTTGTCACTGGTGTTGGTGGTGGTGGTTTGGTGTTGTTGATGTTGGTGTTGGTGGTGGTGATGGTAGTTTGGTGTTGATATTGGTGCCGTTGTTGATGTTGCTGTTGTTGCTGTTGGTGATGGTGGTAGCAGCGGTGGTGGTTTGGTGTCGATGTTGTCACTGGTGTTGGTGGTGGTGGTTTGGTGTTGTTGATGTTGGTGTTGGTGGTGGTGATGGTAGTTTGGTGTTGATATTGGTGCTGTTGTTGATGTTGCTGTTGTTGATGGTGGTAGCAGCGGTGGTGGTTTGGTGTCGATGTTGTCACTGGTGTTGGTGGTGGTGGCTTGGTGTTGATGTTAGTGTTGGTGTTGGTGTTGGTGTTGTTGGTGTTGGTGGTGGTGCTTGTGTGGTGGTTTGAGGGGTATTCCAGAAAGCGGGTCTATTGAAAACTCAGAGTTCGTTAACTCAGAGTAAGTAGTAAACCTCCTAAAAGAAAAGCCCTATGGCTTCATTCTCTTAGCAAAACAAAACCATAGGGCTCTTCTGTTAGGAGGTTTACTACTTAGTCTGAACTCACTTTCTGGAATACCCCCTGGTGTTGATGTTGGTGTTGGTGTTGATGTTGGTGTTGTTGTCGGTGGTGGTGGTGATGGTGGTTTGGTGTTGATGTTGGGGTCGTTGTTGTTGGTGGTGGTTTGGTGTTAATCTTGGTGTTGTTGTTTTTGCAGCAGAATCAATTACAGAGGTAAGCGTGTCCTGTGTGTGTGTGTGTGTGTGTGTTAGTATGTCTGTGCATGTGTATATTGTGAATTGCCCTATATAACATATTGGTCATCTCAGTCTCTCCGGTCTTTGTGAGTAATGGCCAGACCAAGCTGTCTTGATTCAGGGCTTCCGGAGGGCTATGATTTTCTGTGCCTCTATTGGCCCGCTTCATTGATTTAAGCATTGTGATTGGTCATTCAGATTAGACTGAAGTGTGTGTGGGAGGGATAAAACATACACTGTCCCCTGGTGTATGGCACCCAGATTTCCTTAAAGTAGTGTGTTTTCAAGGCTTTCCTCTGAGAGGAGAGGTAAGAGAATAACATCTTTCTCTCCTTCCCTGTACAACAAAGCAGGGATCAAAAAGAAAAAAAAAAAAAAAACGAATTGAAAAAAAAGAGGGCAGTGTGGTTGGACCTTGGTATAAACAAGATGGTTTTCTGTTATTCAAACAGCCATTCTGAACTTTTACAGTGAGTTATCCAGCCCGGGAAAAAAAGGGGGTTTCGTCATGCAGCCAAAACTTAATCCACTCACCCAAACCAGGGTGTGAAACAGATGATGATGCTTTGGCATGTGGATTTTAAGACCAAAAAAAAAAAATTCATTTGAACACACGCATCACTGTTGTAGATTTTATTTAAGACTCTAACCGCACGACTGCATCGTTTCATTTTTTGTGATCGCTCGGTTTAATTGTTACTTCACAAGTGACTTCATCCATACGTGCAAAACACACGTCTGAAATTCTCTTTAAAGCACAGTCCATTGCTGTCACCAGTCAGCGCTCTGGAGCCGTACAGTGAGTCTGATTGCCTGCTGGGTCGAGGGGGGAAAAGGGGAGGAGAGGGAGGTTTTTTTTGATGGACGAATCAGCTCAGTTTAGGCCAGCGTCTGTCAGCGATGCCCAGCCTATCCAATTTCCCTTTGTTATCTGTGGTGTCAGACACCTGAGAGCCGCTGTATAAGGAGGAGAAACATAAGGAGAACAAGGATGACACACACACACACTCTCTCTCTCTCTCTCTCCCTCTCTGCCTCTTTCTATTTGTGTGCGTGTGTATGTGTGACTCTCTCTCTCTCTCTCTCACACACACACACACACACACACACACACACACAGATAATTCTCCTCAGTAGAATAGGGCCTTCCTTTTTTTCTGGAACTGCCTGTGCTTCTCAGATAGGCCTGTGTGTACCAGCGGGCTCTGTCACACTCCAAATGAAGGTCAGTTTGCCACAGTGAAATATCATACATTTATTCTCTCTTTTGACACAGACAGGAGAGTGAACATGGGGACACTGTGTTAAGACTTTGTATCATCTTCCTGCTTATGCTGAACACGGTTACAGCACTGAACACAACATCGGAGACAGAGAAATGACAACCTTTTGCGCTAGTTTTGCACTGTGCCGAAAAGCCAGATACGGAGCGTTTTAAACCGTTTTTGGCTTTCAGAATGGTTACCTCCTCCGTTCCTACTCGTGATCCCAACACCTCTAACACAGAACAGCCAATAGGAACATTTTAACCATGGTCAGATGGAACATGAGGTTCTATTGCATCCACTGATCATCTGGGGACCTGGGAGTGAAACCATCTCGTAATACTCATGTGCAGTTACTGCCATCACCTCAGTTTTACACAGTCTTGCAATACACTCTGGAGAACTCCACATTTCTTTTGGAATTTTCTACTAAGAATTTAGTCGGCTAATAGAGCCTTTGAATGCTACGAGTCATGACGCCTCTGACTTTTGCATACCTCAGTCTTTTCACTTGCACTGATCTTAATGCAGTCCATGGTATTACAAAAAGTAATAAAAGTGATCATTCAGCATCGACATATAAATTAAATAAATAAAATTTGCTCTTGAATGTAATATAAGAAAAGAGCCGTTTTTGTGACGTATAAACGGCGAACATAGTATAAACGGCAAAAAACAAGGGACCGCAAGTTCAATGTTTACAAAACGTTGTTCATGAAAATAACTTATTCTAAAAATGGAGAGGAAAGTGGTGGGAAAATTGAGGCTCCTCCCGAATCGTTGACATCGTTCCATCCTCTAGTCTTAATGGGTTTCTGAATGATTGCCATTTTTATTCTGATGATGAATCGGAAGATGCATGACTCATTAACAGAACACTGACAGCCAAAGGTGTTTAGGGCGCTAATGGTTGTCTCCTTGTCGAAAATGAATCTGACCCATGTGGCGATTCACTGTCGGTTTCACCAGGTAGATTACACAGCGAATTTACCAGAATAGGCTGCGTAAGAATATACGTTTACACAAACCCGATTTTACACTCTCAGAGTTAATTAGTGTGAAGCCGTCGTTCGCGACGACCCACTTTATAATCGTTTTCAATTATAGTTTTCAATTCAACACCAACAAGGGCTTTTACGAAACACTCTTGGAGATGCTACTGTCACAAATTCGATCATCAATCTGAAAGATCTGCTTTCATGGGGAGACTTAAATGCGATCTTATACTCTCAATAACACCTTTGTTTGCTAGCTGTGACTGGTAAATTGAGTCCAACTCCAGTTGTTTGCCAGTCATTGTCACGTATTGACATATTTATATATAGCTTTGAGAATGGGACATTCATTAACCTTTTGCCGTCGAATATCATTTCCGTTGCTCTCTGTATCTAATTTCCTTCCTACCATCAGATTCTGAGATGGTTTAATAACAGTATGAATGCAATGACATTTAATAAGCTGTTCTTCTTCATTTTTTCCTGAGATGTATCTGTTTTTAATGTCCAGTGAGTTTAAAACCATCATTTTTTTTCACATACTTCTTTCAAAAAAGGCAGCTTTGGTGGGAAGACAAAGAGTTATTGTACAGCATGTATACATGTATGTATGTATGTATGTATATATTAATGTGTGTGTGTGTGTGTGTGTCTGTGTGTGTGTATGCGCACGTGTGTGTGTATATATTAATGTATGTGTGTGTGTGTGTGTGTGTGTGTGTGTGTGTGTATGCGCGTGTGTGTGTGTATATATTAATGTATGTATGTGAGTGAGTGTGTGTGTGTGTATATGTGTGTGTGTGTGTGTGTGTATGCACATATGTATATATAAATGAATGTGTGTACGTATGCAACTATGTATTTGTTTATTTGGTTTTTTTGTGCTCTTTTATAACCTTCAAATAAAGGTGGAAAAAAATCAAAAAAGGAAGAAAAAAATTCCACATTCCATGCAAGCTTTTTGTTCTTGATGATCTGTGTATGCGTGCTCTGCAGCAGCGATCGTGAGCAGAGCTGATGCTCGTCACCATATTATTCCCAATTCTCCCTCTAAAGCTTTTAATGCCTGATTTTTAGTGCACTCAAGTTAATTGTGTGATTATAACACATTTAACACGGGGAGAAAATCAACTCATTACTGCTATTCAGGTCCCCCATTCATACTCCCTCAATTCCAGTTCTGCGGCTCTTGGACCACTCGTAATCAACAGACACACGTCATTCCGCGTATCAAAACTGGCAGCCCACAAGGGGTAATCAACGGGCCTCAACATTTTGGGCCTAATTTCATGCTATGCTAATCCGTATCTGTGTACACTTCTGATCTTATCCCTCTGTTTTACACGTCCAAACAGAAGAACGTTCCTTCAAGGATGTTTACCACCGCTGGCAGTTTATCCTTTCCACGATTTTTTTTTTTTTTTTTTTTTTACAACACCTCCTTTTAAGAGCAAATTGTCTTTCTGCTACCGAGGACCGGAATGAGCTGGTTGTTCTATTAGCCAAATGTTTAAAAGCGTCACAGAGTCGTCCCAACTGCTCTCTAAGAGGTTGAGCAGTACGTCATGTTAGGCTTCTGACAGTATAATGGTGTTGGTTTTCGGATGAAGGACTTTTCAGGACAGACCGTGGTAGTTAATCTAGGTCACACTGAATCTGACAAAGTTCGTGGTTATGCGATGGCTGCGCTGCTCCAGCTTTCCCACTGTGCTGGTTTTCAAACACGAAACCCCATGAAGCTTCTGCATCTGCCGTCCTCAATTCAGGACAACCCCACCCCCCCTCCCCGCCCCCCTCTCCCCACCTCGCCTCACCCCCACCAGCCTCTCCCTGTAGCTCTGCTCCCTCTTTAGTCAGTGTTACACTCATGTCTCACTGAGGAGAAGTGAAGAGTAGAACCAGACTCCTGATGGATGAGGGGTTTACTTCTGTCACTGTGAGCGCTCACATAATGTGCCGG
>NC_044500.1:7720540-7798040 GCF_902362185.1 Chanos chanos | reverse complement strand
TCATTTCTTCTGCCTATTCCTCCTTTTTTGTCCTGGAAAACCGCTGAAAGAGATTGAGAGAGTATAGTAACTGGGGGATTAACACAGGATTAGAAAATACAGGATTTGGAAAAACTGACCACAGCGATTGTGTTGGGTTGTTGGGTTGAAACACCATAACAGTAAAGTTAATAGGTAGGATATCACGAAACTATAACATAATTAGTCAAGTTTTTCAAATCGCATAGAGAATATAGCACGTTAAAAAAAATCTACTTTTAAAAGACTGCGCTCTCAGTAAATGGTAAAACTTTATGCTACTGTGTTCACTATTCCAGTCATGAACTGTACATTTATGCAACGTTTTCAAAGCTAGGGGAAAGAAAAAGAGACGAGAGGGAAAAATAAATAAATAAATAACAGTCGGGATAAAAAGGCACCCTTGGCAAGGTTCCAGCTGTTTGTTTGTTTTTTTTTGTTTTTTTTTTCTTTCTGAAAGCTTGCCATGGCTACCTACCAACGCTTTATTTAAAAAAAAAAAAAAAAAAAAAGAAAGACAGAAAGAAAGAAAAAAGAAACCCTGTTCTCACCACAGCGCTTTACAAACACATCTATTCAATTTCGGAGGCTGTGACCACACAATACAAGCGCAGTTTGTCTGGTGATAAATCAGACAATTAAAACAGTGGCGAATTCACTCCTCTGAGCCGTGATAGTCTAAGCAGACAATAGAGCAATTAGCTTGACATGAGACTGTTGTGAATGGAGAGGAGAAAAAAAGGAGGAAATGGAGGTAAAGAAGTGGGCGGAGCTTGACACTGACAGTCACAGGTTGATCTATGTCTTACATTGTTTTCCCCTTGTGGAGTGCATGGGGAAAGCCAGCATAAATTGAATATTATGATAAAATGCCTTGACTTTGCGCATGCCAGAATAACGCCTCCCACCTGTATAAGCCGTTGAATAATGTTCTCTCTGATGTGTATCTATCGTCAGACTGCAGGGATCCACTTTGGATGTGCCTCCCTCAGCTAAAGCGCTGTGTTTTTATGTAAGCTCTGTGTCAAGGTTGTTTAGATATAACATTTCAAGGCTTTGCATGTCTGAATGAATCTATTGTCTCCCACGCAAAGCCTTGGAAGCAGCAGTGTAAGTATGTAAAGAAGGGAAGAAAAAAAAATCAATAATAAAAAAAAAAGGATTAACATGTGTTCAAGCTTATTTTGCAAACAGAAGACAGAAGCAGTTGAATTTCACTATCAGATATATGCTCTTATGTTATCAACCTACACATGAAGCATGTGTCCTGATATGTTCTGAATCTGTTTCAGTGTTCTGGTTGTGTAATAGTTTGTGTCTGCACTGGTCTGAAGGTAATCAGATGAATAAATTTGAAGGTTAACCTCAGATATAGTTTGCATCACAAAGGACATCAAACGGTTTAACAGTTAAAGGAGTTGAGATGATAAATGTTTCATTGTTTGAATGCTTCTGTGCAGCTTCCAACCCGAATTCATAATTCAAAACTGCTGAAGTTTGAAAATGTTTGGTGAGTTTGTGTTTCCCAGCATTTGAATGTGAACCCGACAGCTCAATATAATTTTCTTTAAAGTGTGGCCGCTTTCTTTTGAAAGTTAGTCTCTCAAATTTCAGCTTCAGAAATATCGTATTTCATTTAACGGCCTCTTGTTTTGCTTCCCTGAATTTTTATTTATTTATTTGCTTATTTGTTTGTTTATTTGCTTGCTTGTTTGTTTATTTATTTTTCCAAAGTAAGTCATGCAAATCAAATTTCAGCTTGTTTGCAAAGTTCAGAAACCATTTTGGTTTATGAAGCATGGTTATACTATTTCATGCTCTAAGAAGAAAAGATATTCTTTTTTTTTTTCATTGGAAAGTACCCAAAACTATAAGAAGTTTACTATAGTGTCTATGACATCGATAATTTTGAAGAAAGCTGATTTGTCAGTTCTTTCATTATCCATTCATAGACATCACTCAACATTGTACTGTATTTTTCAAACACATCACTCAGCCATAACATAAACATGACAACTGGCATAATCATACCCTTCCCCTAGTGGTGAAAACCAAGTTACTAGACTCTGAAGTTATCCCTTACCAAGTGCATGGAAAACTTGACCAGCCTGGCTAAAGCCTCTCTCCACGGTCAGGTTGAATGAGATCAGTTTGTTTTTGTCTTGAGCTGAATTTACACTGATTTAATGCATAGACATAGGGCAGTCTGCGGACAGTTACAAGGGCAAATGGAGAAAACGTCTGATGGTTTTGTCGCTAGGATATTTCTCCTAGAAAAAAAAAAGGCACGACACCCTTGGTGGGCGGCCGACCACTTGATTAACATGCTCAGATGACTCAAGCAGAGGAAACAGTGGCAAAACACTGACAACTATTCATTAACGTTGTGTTCTTACAGGTAATTTCTGAAGCACTGTCTAGACATAACTGCTTGTTCTATATAAAAGGCTCAATGGTAGACTTTTCTTATAAGTGTACAATCAGACTTTCTGTTCCCGCATCAGATATTTACAGCATTTTGGTTTTGGGTTTTTTTTTTTCTTTTCTTTTTAATCCTCTGAAGTTCTGACTGTCGGTTGGCCGCACTCACGGTAGTGTCAGAGCGACCTTAATTTCTTTTTCATAAGAGTTAAAGCCCAGAGCAAAAGTTCACAACAAAGTCTAAGATAAAAATAAAAAAAAGTAATAAAAAATTTAAAAAAGCAAAAGGCATAAGGCCACAACACTGTAGGGATTTTTTAACTTCTCACAATGATTTCCTTTTGGTACATTCAGACATTTCACATCCCCTACTCATTCAATGCTTCTTTTTTTCGAAAGCTGGGTTTGGGCTGTATTTGCCAAACCTTTTGCAAATTGAATCCCTCAAGAAATCTGATTTTCGGAAGAAAGATCAGACTCAAAGTACCGAATACACGCTTTCAAGCTCAAACCCCGCGTGTTGTGTCTTGATTACGCAACATTTCAATGAAGAAAAAAAAAAAAAGATGAATAAAACGAAAAATAGAAGTTACGAGTACGCGTACCATTTCGATGGTACATGAGCCATTATAGCACTAGTGAGAAAACAGCACAAAGGGTATTGGGGATGCTAGCAATCATATTCTGACATTTGTGTTTTGAAATCTTGGCAATTACATAAGCATTTATGTCTTTGCTTTGATAAAAGGCTTTGGGGGGGGCGAGGGGGGGGGGTCACATGGCACATGGATGGGTGCTTTGCTTGTCTTGGCATTTCGGAACACCACTTGTAATTTGCATTCTAAGCTCCTGACAAGGAGGCAGCATTTCACACAGGTGTTAAGGGTGTAGTGTGACTTCCGAGCGATTATGCGTTCACACAAACAAAAGATTAGATGGAGAAGAGGCATCGGCGATGTGTGTATGAGACTTCTGTTCCCACGTAAACGTTGTGATGAGAATCAAAAAAATGTGGAATGTGGAAACTCGAGCGAGAGGAACTTTGGGCATGACCTGAAAGAGCTCATGTATGTAAGTGAATGATATTTAAAAGAATGAGTAAAAAAAAAAATCAGTTGGTAAATGCACTGAATGAACCAGTGGAAGAAACTAATTTAATTTTTCACACTCTTTAACCTGAAACAGTGCCATATTAAGTTTTATCTTCAACACACCAAAGTACTAAAAGATCTGAGTACTTTGACTTCAGTGTGTACAGGACCAACTTTACTACCGCCAACATGAAGGTGCTGTGATTGGGTGTGTTGATAAGAGTAGCACGGTATAGCTCTTCAACCAAGAACCCTGATAACTCAAAACACTGGAATCTGACCACTTTCGATTTCTCACAAAATAGAAGGATTTCTACAAGGAACTCTTGTCAACTTTTCTATCTTTTGCCAAGGACAGAAGTGAGTGAAGAACGAATGAATGTCAGCCTCTCAAGGACTTTCTTTCTCTTTAGTGCCAATCTCGAAACACTGATGTCTTGTCTGGCACGTGATTCATTCCTTTGAACTACTACGCTTGCTAAGTTTCCAATGAATACCAGGTTGCCGATAAGTAGGCAATATCTATTTGGATTAGAGGGCGTATCTGTGAGGTGCTATGTGTGCTAGCGACCTGGTCATTACTGAAAATGATCAAAGTGGCTTTCCCCATCTAGAGTTCCTCTGCTCTATCACCTGGTTTTGTTTATACAGCTGCTGATTGGATGTAGTTTCAATAAGTGGGAAGATCGAGCGAGAGAGAGAGAGAGAGAGAGAGACGGAGACAGGGGGTGGGGTAGGGGAGAGTTTTGATGGCTGCATTGTACCAATTGTACCAGTGCTGATAGAGAAACAGTACCAGTCAAACCCAATTCTTGTTCTCTCCCTGTCCTCCCCCCTCTCTCTCTCTCTCTCTCTCTCTCTCTCTGCTTTCCCTCGCTTTCTTTCGCTGAAGAGGGCTTATCCTCAGGGATATTTGGAGGTTGTATTTGTCCATGGAGCAGCCACAGTGGAGCTCCAAGCAGTAATTGGAGCTGTCAGCCTATTTCAGGCAGCGGTGAGAAGAGATATTAAAAAGCTTCACCCCTTTACCAAACGGTCATGGCATATTAGGACAGGCACCGTCTGAGGCCCCCCCGCATGCACACGTCAGGAATATAAACAGCACTGTCACCAGACTGATGCTTTCAACCACAGAAAGAAAGAAAGAAAGAAAGAAAGAAAGAAAGAAAGAAAGAAAGAAAGAAAGAAAGAAAAAAAAATAAAAATAACAACACCGCTAGAGGTAAGGTCTACTTCGCTCTTTGGCAGAAAGCTTTCGTTCCTTGGAGCGTAATTACAGGGGGAAACTGATTATGTTTGCATGTCTTCATCATTTCACTTCCTATTCAGAGAAGCCCGTTGTATAAACTTCAAAGTCTGTAAATTTTTGTGCTGTGTTTTCCTTTGAAAATCACGTGCACTAGAGTTAGCAAAGGATTATGTTTTCTATTAAACAGAAAACCCAGACTTACAGAGCAAAGCACTTTTCACTTTCTATCATTTGTGTGGTTGAGAATTAAATGTTAAGATCAATAGTTTTATCAGTAAATAATGTGCTCTGTGCCGACGTGTTATCAGCGTTGTATCTTGTGTTATAATTTGATTATAGTTCCCTCAGAAGGTGGGTGTTGTTTGTGAAAAATAGAAAATCTTTGATTTATCCACTGAGACACAGAGATGATAAAATATAGATGATTAAATGGATTGTATTCAGGTGTTGACCATGTGCTTCCTCTTATTGGTGGATAGCAGTGGAGTTTCCCAGCTCAGACCAAACATGTCCTATGGCCCGGAATCTCTCCATCCCTCCTGTTCTCTATGTCTCTCCATCCCTCAATCCGCTAGTATTTATATCCTTCTTTTCCTCCCACAGAACAGCTGACCCGAAATCATGTCATTAACGCAGCCAAGATTAAAATGCTAAAACTCTCTCTCTCTCTCTCTCTCTCTCCCTTACGCACTCCCCCTCTTTCTCCCCTCTCCCTTTTTCTCCCTCCTGATTCAAACTTACCACATGCTCAAGTAACTAAGCAGAGCATTTTCCCTGGCATTCTAGGAAGCGGTCCACTCGACACATTTTATCATGTTGAAGTGTTGCATTTAAAGCCTTGACAATCTGTAATGGGCCAGGCTAATAGTGTCAAATGAGTCATTTGCCCAGTGATCCCAAACGCAATGTTTCATCTCCTCACGTGCGAAGTACCAACCTACAAATGAGAAAATAGAAGGAAACAATTCGATTACACAGATTAAAAATGTTCAAATAGCATAAAATTATACCGATGTTTCCTCGAGTTCACTGTGCAACATACAATTTCTAAAAAATGTACATTGTATAAACATGCTATCCATATCGTAGCGTCCGTCACCATGGTGTCTCAGTCAGAGATAATAATAAAGGGGGGACATTGTTCTTTTAGAGTAACTTGTAAAAACAGATATTTGCGAAGGCAGAGCTTAACAGACCATTCTATTCAGAACAACCCTCAACCTACCAATACAAGACCGACGCCAGTGATACCCATCTCTGGACATACTAAACAAAATACGGGTGACAGGAACTATCTAAGCATAACCCACACTGGGATGCTGGGAAGAGTGCCCTTCTTTACAGCCTCGCTACATTGTCCCCCCCTTCACGAGGACCACCACATAGTCCCTGCGGGGCCATAGGGCTCTGTGCAGCCAGCCGGCAATCATGCCCAACTGGCTTCCCCGTCAGTCCCTGAGTTGTCTACTAGCGCTGTTGGTTCTCTCTGCCATTCTGACTTTGCATCCAAGGGGATAGCAAGGCCCCGCTCCACCAGTGTCAGAGTCAACTACGGTGCCTTTGTGTTCTCATCCTCTCCCATAGGGAGAGAAACTGGGCGTTTGGAAGCCTCCTGGGGCTTCTCTACAGTCAATCGGGGCAGGAGGACTAGGGATTACACGGACTTCTGACCAGGTCGAGGGCGAGTAACCCCAACCCAGCGCTCATCCAGCCAAGTGATGTCTGTTCCCCCAGTAACACTGGAACTCTTCCCACCTGCTCATGATGCTGTCAGCAGGTCTCCTCACTGTCCTACCCTTCAGTGGTGCTCATTATCTCCTGAACCCTGCATGACTCTGTCCAGCTGCAACAATAGAGTCTTTGCAGGTCTCAGCTTGCCTTTCAACTCTCTGAATCTTCATGGGGTAAGTATCCCACGACTGACACCGATGGAGATTTTTATGGCTACAGCAATTCCACAAGAGATGGTCACAGAGGAGTGAGATTATTCTTTTGCAGTAAGTTGTCAGCCCTACCTTTACAAAGGCACTTTATTCAGAAGAACCTCAGCATTTCAATACAACAATGGGGATATTCTTCTCTGGAGTCCCTATGGAGTCTGAGGCCTGTCAGCCACTTTTGAGGTAGTTTGACATGCCTTGACATTTTTATATATTTCACCTATCCTGTCTGAAAAACATTGATCCCAAAGTGCTACATATGCTTATATTCAGCACAAACTCAGCACCAATAGTCTGAGACCAGTAAGAATTCTTTTCCATTAATCTTTCTTTTTGTTTGTTTAAATCAACTGTAAAAATACAATTTTCAAAAACCTATTTTCAGAGGTGCTGAGATATTGTTAAAAAAAACACATTATAAACATTTCTGCCCAAGACTTTTGAGCTTTGAACCTTGTAAACATAGGTGTTGGCTACACATAGGTGATTACAGCATTCAGAAATTTCATGTGTTTTGACTACTAAAGTGTTACAATTTTGGAGTGACACTATTTTTTTTTGTTTTCAAAGCCAGTGGCCTACACAGTGAATATTGATGAGGCAGGTGTCAACACACCTGTAATAGTCCCCCGCCCCACTGTCATGGTAATGGCCCACCAGTCTGGAATGTCACTGTGGCCCATCTCTGCCCCCCACACCCATCAGTTTGGAAAGTCAATGTGAATTGTAAGAAAAGAAGCGAGAATAAAGGCCGTTTTACAGTTTATTGAAAATGCTGTGTTCAAACACAAAGATACAATGGATAAAAGAACAATATATTGTCAGCCCTGATCAGGATGCCAAGCTTCAAAACAGTTTCTGTCTGGTCGAAGGCAAAGGTAGACATCA
Source organism: Chanos chanos (assembly GCF_902362185.1). Classification (NCBI taxonomy): domain Eukaryota; kingdom Metazoa; phylum Chordata; class Actinopteri; order Gonorynchiformes; family Chanidae; genus Chanos; species Chanos chanos. The sequence continues at coordinate 7,790,433 of NC_044500.1, read as the reverse complement.
CATGCTTTGCACTTCCAAGGGGTTTTTGTTTGCTTTCCCCTATGCATCCTGCAATATACACAGGTCTTGTGGTCAGCGGTTGCCTTCACCCTGCTTTCAGTGACAAGCTCAGCCCCAGGAACTGGCATGTGGCCACCACAGGCTTTGTTTGCAGGGGTCTTCTGTGTCACACCACACAGCTGTACAATGAGCTCCTTCGTGAAAGCCTTGTGGGTCACGCTGTCCTACTGCACGAGTTCTTTGCAGAGAATGTAAGCATTGGTTGCAGCAATGTCCAAGAAGTGAAGAAAGAGCTTCCTGTACCACTTTAAGGTTTTGTGCTGTGTTGTGTAATACTGGATAAGCTGGTCTGACAAATCCACACCCATGAGCTTGTTGTATTCCACCACTGGTGACGGGGCATGGAAAGGACTCTGTGGTCCAGACACCCTGCCTGGATTTCACTCTTCTCTGTACTGCATCCCCAGTGTAGGCTTCATGGATGGTGGAGTACGCAGACACCTCTTGTGTGTCCATCCACTTCACAAGGAGAAGAGGACTGTCCCTTATCCAGCAGTATGTTCCTCTAGGCGACTTCTCTGTCAGTGCATTGACAGCACTACGTGGACAGTCCCTCTTTGACCCTCTGTATGTTCCACCAGCACCAAACGTACAAGCAAACAAGTCCTTGAAAAGCTTTGGGCTTGTATAGAAATTGTCCGTGTACACATGTTGCCCAGACCCCAAATACTTTCTGTCAATCAGTGACATGACAGAGTCATAAGAGAGTCCCTGGCCTGTGGGGAAGTTGCTCTTTCCAGTGTATACAGAAAAGCCCACAGTGTACCCATTGCTCGAGCCTGCGAGCACAAACAACTTGAAACTCCACTTGGTTGGTTTGTCCCTCATGTGTGTGTCATTCCAGTATGGCCTTTGCGAGGCACCTTACGTTCATCCACGGCAAGACTCCTACGGGGATGACAGAATGCCTTACAGGCATTCTGAATCATGCACATGTGGGGTTTGACCCAGAACAGTCTGTCATGCTCTGAGGTTCCCCTCCTGGCATCATTTACTCTGTCCTGATCTGGGTCACTCGTGTGTACATTCCAGGATATGGTCCAGTATCTTTCCCTTGACATCACCTGTGACGGGAAAAGGTTTCGCTGCCAGTGGTCAGTAATGTGATCCTGCTTGACCATGGCCATGTACAATACCAGTCCAATGTATCTGTAAAATTCAGCAACTCCAACATCCATCCATCTGTACTTTGCACCTCTGGCTACGTTCCTGGCAGCTTGCTTGTTGGTGTTCCGGCAGTGGGTTTTCACAGCATCTTCTGCAAAGAACAACCTGAAGAGGTCCCAAGGAGTGTGGCTGTCCCCTGTGCTCAGCTGCACACCAGGCACCCTTGCAGGAAGAAACCGCAATGGTGGTGGAGCAGCATCGGCATCACTTTCTGTCTTCCATGATGACAGTGGTTGCTGACTGGACTGACACCATGCTTATTTCCTTGCAGGTGCAATGTTCCCCTCGTTTCCGTAAAATAATAAAATGTGAGCAGTTGCCCGTTCATGGTGTGTTCAACTATTCACAAATTAAAACATAGAATTTGCCATTTACACATTACAGCAGCCAAGAAACATATTTACAAGTATTTAGAACATTTACATCTGACATATGCATAACAATAGCCTACACTAATGAGACTAATTGTCACAATAAGGGTTGTATAACCTCCATGAATCTGATTTAGTTGGCTCCAATGCCAACTAATATAGCACACAATATTATGGTACAAGAACCTGATATGATGATGCATAAAATAATTCGTCAGTGAGAGGGCTACTCTGAGCATTAGTGCATTACAAATAACAGAAGGGAGCAAAGACTGAGAAGGTACATTTGAAAGAGTGAAAAACTTGAATTACATTATCTAACTTTAGCTTACGGGTATTAAATGTGTTTACTTTGCTGGCTGCAGTGTGTATGACATGATACAGTTTTACAATTTACTGTGCCGAGGGAGAAGTTTTAGCCTCCTTCCAGGCAAGCTAAGCTGTATGACAGAAGTTTAAGCTATAGAATGCGATATGATGTGCAGTGCCTGTGCAGAGTTGACAGAGGTAAAATCATTCACTTACTCTGAACATGTGTGTATTGTAAAACACTTTAGAGAGCATAAAAAAGCAATTGTTTAACTTTAGCTTGTGTGTGTCATATGAATTGCTGTACTGAAATATGCTGTTCAACTACATAGCCTATGAGTTAATCAACATCATTCACACTGTCCATTACAAAAGCTAATCAAACAAATTTAACTAACTTATGCCAGGATCAGACTACACAATATTTTTTGTCTTTCACAATGGCCACTATGTCAGATTAGGCAATCATAGTGCCATAGATACTTTCTGTGTCTTGGCCGGGAGACTGGCAACACTACAAGTATGACCCCGACTAATCATCGTACCTTTCAGGACCTTGTGCCAGTTCATAAATTGACACAGAGGACAACTGTCATTCATCCTATTGGTCAACGTAAAGGAACATGTCGTAGGAGATGTCAGACTGGGCAGATAAATACAAAAAATTCTGACATACTAGGCTTTTCGTGTTGTGTGTCGTGTCTCGTTGCAGGGCATCCCAGAAGTCACATCGCTGTTCTTAGATTATATCGCGCTACAAGTGCTGAAATTGTGTAGCGTGAACCCAGCATTACTCATCACAAACATCCTCAGTGGCATTGCGTTGAAGCTCAAAATGGCAGCATTGTCCGTCACTGACCTCACCGCTTTCGTCCAAGGAGAAGTTGCGGTCAACGGCGCTCACCAGGGCAAGACTTTCCTGGATCTGTTGTAAGGCAGCAGCAGCCGAGATGCGTGATTGTGCCATCTTGTAGATCCTCGGTCAGTAAGAAAACAACCCAAACATGTATTGCCAACCACTTTCAATGGAAAGTAGCTAAAGGCTGCTCAAAAAGTCACTGAATGTCGCTAGATGACGTCACATGTTAATTAGCATATTCGTGACATCATTGTGTCCAAAATCTACGGGCATATTTTCAAAAGAACAACATTATACATATTGATTAACAGATTGAATTGTCATAAAATTACGTGCAAATACTACAATATTATAATAAGATGATTTAACAGAATGGAGTTAATGATAATTTGGCAGACAATTTTGCAGATAATTTGCTGCAAATATGTATATAGCAAATTAAAAAGATACAAAATGATGGAAACTTACAAGAACTATTTAGCATCTTATCAGACAAATAACGGTATGTCATTTTAATTTATGACTATCCACATCATCTTGGTACAGTACTGAGTGTAAAATGCCAAAATGTCGGTATGCGTAGTTACACAAAAGCAGTACCTTAGAGGGTACTGCTCCAGTGACAAGCTGTTGTACCCCTAAGGGTACAATGATTTACTTTAATCTTCTGAGAGTGCAGGAGCCTAAAAATGATTAGTATATGTGAGTTTTCCAATATGCCCACTTTTCTACTGATACATACGGCGTGTTCTTGAGTTTTATAATACGCATGCACAGCGATAGGCATAGAGTAGGTTTTGTGTCTACCTGCTCTCCAGTGACGTTGGTAAAGCTGCGTTGTATCTGTTAGATCTGTAGAACATCTACTTCTGGCTGATTCTACATTGGTCAATCATTACTTTTAAAATGTGGGCAACACTAGAACATTGGGAAAGGCAGACGTGTCATCATTCACAAATCGGTGAAAGTTGATATTTGCTGTTGCTCGACAACGAGAATGGAGGTTGCCAAAGTTGCGAGAAGTTGCCAAATTTGTCGCTAGTTGCTAGATAAGATTTTTAGTTGCTAGGGAAAGTGAAAAAGTCACTAAATCTAGCGACAGTCGCTAAATTGGCAACACTGACCCAAACATGTGCTCTTGTTTATAGGAGTCAAATTGGGCGTGTTCACATGTTTTCTTCCCTCGTAATGACCTAGTTATAACTTGTGAATTACCATACCGTTATCATATTAATAGCTCTATTTGTAAATTGGTAGGCCATCAAGAGCTGCTTTCTGACGCAGAGACTGAAATATGCATGTTGTTCTTTTTATTCTCCTCACATAGTACTACAAAATAAATTAACTTTCTAACTATATACTTTTTAAAGTAGACCGATGAATGTTTCGTTTTTATTTGTTTATTTTTTTTAATGTTTCTATGACAAGAACTCGCAGAGTTCTCGAAGCTTTTTGGTGAAATTTCTGCCAGGTCCCGCATACTGGACCGCCGACTCCAAAGATTACTATAAACAATAATGGTAACAGGACCTTTCAACACACAACCTGGGTTCCATCGTTTGAAGAGTGCCCCTCTCCCCAGCACTGAGACAGTATATTTTTCTTTTTGTTACAAGCTAATGAGTTTCAGAATACCTGAAAACAATAATACTCTACTTCCTCTATGATATTTAAAGCTGTAAAATGATGCTTATCATTTGAGGATAAGGTGCCGGTGTATCGCTTAGATTTATTACAAACTGATACAGTGAACACAGGTTTCATCAATAGTTAATCCAATTGGTTAAGGAAATGCTATTAGTATGGGATTTCACTGGGAGGAATACTGCAGAGATGTGGAGAAGCCACTAAAACAGCAACAACAAAAAAAAGAAATTAAAAATGAAAAACTTGTGCGATAAGAGAAACAAACTGGTTCTTGTTCTTTTTTTTTTTTTTTTTTGGACCAGAATACCTTTCCCTGTATTAAATGCGCGACCCTGTAAAATTGATTGACACAAGCTAATTTTTTGACACCGTGTTCTTGTCACGAACTGTTGATGGGATGCAGGGAAGAAGCAAGAATCCTATCGTGTACACAGCCTGCAATTAAGAGGCCAGTACACTCATATTCTTCCATCTTTCTCATCTCTCATGCATACTGATGTCCCTTATCCTCCACCAAAGGATTAATAACTGCCAGCCAACTCAATCATTCTTTAATTGCATCCAGTACGGGGATTCTCAGACGTAAGCACTCCATTGCTCACGATTCACTGAGGAAATTAAAGGGGGAAAAAAATCAGACAGGCAAAAAATGATGCAAGCTACTGCCACATCTTTCCAAATCATGCATGGAGAGATTGGAGAAAAGGTCACTTCTTCCATTTGATGGATGTCACCCGCAGTGATCTGTCAAAATCTGCTGAACTCGTAGATTCTTGCAAAGGTAAAACATGTTTATGTTCGCTAAGATAGTCATTACACTTACGTAGTTTTGACGTGGATGGTTTTTTATTAATTGTCCCAAAAGTCTCTGTCACGCTCCATACCCGTGATCGTGTGTTACAGTTAATATCGTGTTTGTCGTAGTCTCATATCAAGCGAAGCCTTTATTTTTCTGAATATCAGAAACTCGGGAAGACGAGAGGACACACAGCGTGAAGTAAACATAAAATGCATTACATATCGACTGCTCAGATTGTTGGAGGAGAGTTATTTAATGATCTGATTTCCTTGAAAAAAAAAACAGATATTCTAGAAATAAAGCAAAGATCTTAACTTGGAGTGAAATATTGTTCTTGAAATAAGAAATAGAAGAGAGAGGAAAAGAGAAAGACAAAGCAATGTGACTCCCAATCTGTGTGAGCTGAGCAATGTTTTTTTTTTTTTTTTTTAGAAGGACACGGTGAAGCAAAGAAGAGATTAAAAAAAAGAAAAGAAAACAAAAAAAAAAAAACAATTAGATTATGTTTTTTGAATCAGAGAGGAGAAGTTGTCATTGGAAGTGAGTGGAGGTCACCCTTCCCAGATTGAAGAAAAATCACGTCTGATTTGCATGTGACAAAGAGACCTTATGAATTAATGTTTCACTTACCGTAAACAAAAGAAGATAGGCATTGTCACCTTTACTCTTGAAGTGTTCTCACCGCATAACGACTATTCATTACAACAGGTATGAATCATTCAAAACAATGCAATCAAAAACAAGAGTCTCAGCAATGCTATTTTCCGCTATTTACTTTTTTTTCCCTCTTCAGTGCTTAATACTGATCTGAATCACACAATTTTCTTTACTTATAAAGAGAATCATTTTCAATGAAACATGCACTAAAGATTTGCTGTAGGAAAGAGGACCTTTTGTTCTTTTAGCGATGTAGCATCCAGTTCACTCCTGTCCCTTATGATATTTGCATAATCAAAAAAAGCATAATAACGATAGATTGGAAAAGTCAAGACAGATGCCCAGGAGCTAATTTTCAACTCACTGACCGTCCCGAACAAGATTTTCTTCTTTTATTTGCCTTTCCTTAAATGTTTATTTATCCTGCTTGTATAAACAGCATCTTAAGATTTGCTGAGAGTGTCAAACATTTGCTATTTAGTAATGATTCCAGAGAACATCTTTGTATAGCAAGTTTTGAATGAATTAAAAAGGGATTACACTGGGGCTTTTCATCTAAAGACAGTAAATAGATTTCTGCTTGTCAAACATGTGTTTGATGCACCTGAAAACTTGAAATTGTGCAATAGAAAAATAAAGGGAGAGAGACCAAACACAGACACAGAGACACAAAGACAGACAGACAGACAGACACACAAATATACAACATGCATCAGTAGGAAGCACCAAGGTCATAATAACAACAATATCATGACTATATTCCTTTCTTTTATTTCATGCTTTATGATCCTTTCTTTGCATATCTCTCTCCCCCTCCCCACCCCCCCCCCCCCCCCCACTCTTCCACCCACATGTTCTTTCATTTCAGGCCAATGTCAGAGGCCTTGTTTCTGGAGGTGGAAATAACATTGGGGACATCATGTGACAAGAGATAATGTAATATTGAGGCCAACCACAGGAGAGTATCTGGTTCCTCATCTCTCTCTGCGAAATACAATATTTCCCGTTTGTTCTCTGTCCAAAACCAACCTGCTTTCCATCGATCTGAGGATTACTAATGCTGTCTCTACAGCGGAGTGTCAACCAAATGAAACAGAAACAAAATCTGCCTTCTTTCTTTTTCTCTCTTTTCTTCTCTTTTCTCTTACACACACACACTCCAGGCACACACACACACACACACATACACACACACACACGCATGCATGCATGCATGCTCTCATTCAAAAGAACACCTCTTATTTCAGACAAGAGGGGCATGCCAGTATAATTCATTCTGGCTGAGACTTTTAGTGCTTGGGTGAACTGATATTCCCTCTCCGATTTCTCAGCCTTCTATAATGCATGTGTTACATAACTGTATATATTTATATTATATTGTGTAGAATTACCAATGGTTCTTCACAAAGAATAATGGAAATTCAGTGCATTTATATACATCTATTCATATGATACAGTGCATACCCTGCATATTTTTAATCTCTGTATGCAGTTTCTGAGGTGATAAAGACACCAAAAAAAAAAAAAAAAAATTATGTCCATGTCATTACTTCTGTCATAATTCTTGGGATTCAACATGGAGAGTTTTTCGTCCCTTTCCAGTGTGCATATGCAATGGGATATGAAAATGTTTCATAAGCATACCTTCACTGGCATCAGCCATATTAATTTTGCCTACACAGATTTTTGAAAGCTCAGCTCCCGACCGCAACGCAAAAAAAAAATACCGGTACGTTTTTTTTTTTTTTTTTTTGTAACCTGGCACGGTATCCGACCTCAGCGCGGGGACGGAGCACAAATTAAAAACGCCCCGCCGTTTCGACCGCTGCGTCCACGCAAAATGAGAAAGTGGGAGTTCTCGACAACTTCACGACGCGGCATCGCGCAGTCCTTCGCGACCATCTGGTGGGGACAGCCCCTTGTCTACGAGGATCCAGAGCCAGATTTGAGGGTTGCCGCTCCGCAGATGGCCGGAATGTTCCCGGATGCCAAGATTAGGGGGGAAAATAAGTCACCCACGTACATGTGTTTGGTGCTGAAAGCCACAGGTCTGAATGATCCATCACATCTCTGAAAGCCATGTGACAGGGTCTCCTGAAGTGGTGGTGGTGGAGGGGGGTGGGGGGGTGGGGGGGGTTGTGGTGCGTGATACCCGCGGGCAAGGGTGATAGAGAGATGGATGGTTTTAGACAGCTGAGCCAAATCAAATGAGGCAAGAAACCTAAGGTCAACACACTTCCATTATGTCCAAACCAAATCATATGGTGTTAAAACAAAGAGTGACACGTGGATTTGGTTTGAAACCGAGGTCGACTTTGTTTTGAAGGGATTCTTTAATGTGAATTCTATTCCAGTTCGATACTTAGATTGCATGGTTTACAGCGATTTTGTTATAACGGCAGTTGCTTTGCCGTAAACTTGATCTCATGTGTCATGCTACAGTAAACTTTTCTGATGAAAAGCATCTTACTCACGAGTAGTGATCATTAAATCATGTTGACCTTTTGCAAAACAAAGGTTATCAATAAAGAACCAGAGTGTTACGTCATAAAATTAACTATCAAACAGTAACATAACCCAGTGGAAAACACAAACCGTTCTACTGAAGTGATTTGTATTATGCAGAAAACAACCTCTTTATCAGTTACATTATCTTTGTTGGCTGTGTGTGTGTGTGTGTGTCTGTCTGTTTGTCTGTTAACATCTCTAAACTTTCTGGAACTATAAAAGCAGTAAACTCACTCTGCCATTCACTCAATGGCAAACTCTACTCAGATCCATCTCGTTCTTTTCAAAACCCAGTAGTATGTTAGCACAGAGCTCCCTTTTAAATATGTCTGAAACATGTATGGAATTGAAAATGTGTCAGTTCAAAAAGGCAGAGTCTATGTTGGTTTCTTTTACATCAGTGCAGCCGTTCCCTTTGGCAATAACACAGGCTTCTTTTGATAGTTTGTCTTTTGTTGCCAGGTGTCTATACAGTTTTCTGCTCCTGCTTCTCTCTTCTCTCTGTTCTTTCCCATGTTCACTTCAGCTTGCTTGCGCTGTCATTTTGGCTTAACGCATGTTCTACCGCATGACCGTCTACCTACACCGCATGACATCTTCTGTGTAACACCTGATAACTTTACTGGATCCGTGTGTCACACCCACAACAAAATAAAAAAAATAAACGTATGAACTGTCGAGTTGTTTCTAAATAATATGAACATTTTGAAAATAATTTACTGTTTATTTGCGAAATCATTCAAAAGACAATTGATCACGTCGTAAATGTTCTGGACTCTGGTTGATCGTAAATGACATTTGTGGAAAGAAATGTCAAACAAATAATAATGATAATAATAGTAATAATAAAACATAGGAGGAGAGTCCAGGTTTAACAGAACCACTTGAGACTTATCAAGCCTCTAACATGCACTATCTGAATTCAAACAACAGGAATATGTGTCTAGTCTCAGGTTTTGTGTGCCCCTGAGACGCAGTAAGTTGTGTTACGGTTGTGCTGTCGCACAGAAAACCAAACATCTTCACTGCATCACGCAGAAAGCATTGCTCCTTCTAATGTCCTCTCCATTAGCAGCAGAGTATCAAAGACATCTGGGTAATTTGCTCAATCATCGAGTTCATTCTGTTCATTTCCCAAAAAGCTCCAAGACAGCCTATCATGTGTTCATTTGGTGAAGGCTATCATTAGTGACTCTTTTTTTTCTTTTTTTTTTTTTTTTTCGGTGGCCTGTTGTGTAATTGTGAATCACCACGTTAATACGAGGCCCAAATCAGTGACCATTTCCAAACCTTAAATTATGTGGTGCATTTATGCGTTTGGCATTCATCTAATGTGTAGTTACAGTGTATGAATTGAATAATGAGCCATTGACAACGATGCAGCCCGGTCCAAATTCTCTTATGGAGATTTAATTAAAGCTGCGGCTTTTGATAAGGCAGAGGAGAGCATTGTGCTCTGGAAAAATAAAGGAGAAGGAGCTTGTTTACTGTCAAGCAATGCCAAAATGTGTACAAACATTCATCCTTCTATCTTACATAAAGCAAGGACACATACAGAGAGCTTCCCCCAGAGGAATTTAAATTAAATCTGCACATTTGAATAACTGAAGGAGAGATACTGTAAATTATGGGTGGTCCGTCTCCTGTATGTGTTCACACACGCGCACACACACACACACACACACACACACACTTACACACAGATGAATGACTGACTATGACAATGATTTTAAAAACAAACGAAGAAATCCTATTGACCTATTGTACAGACTATTGTACAAGATTAAAAGCACAGAATCCTACTTTCCATTTAGATTCATGTGATTGTTGATTTGATGTTGATTGTTGACTGATTATTGACTGACTGTTGACTGAATCTAATCCCATCTGTCATGTGAATACACAGGGCCAGCACAGCTGTAACCCCAAATCACCGAGCACGTCAAGACATCAGATAGACAGCAAATAAACACACAAATATCCAAGCAACCCACACAGAACCTGCCTTGGATCCCAGCTCACATTAAAAGGAAACAAAGGACAACAACATAATGACAAAATCCTTCATTAAAAAGTGAAAGGCATTTGAGTGTGTGGGTTTTAATAGTGAAGAGTGATGAGCACAACTCAGTGTGGGTAGTGGAGGAACTTAGCTCAGTTCAGTTCAGTTCAGTTCAGTTCACTTAATCTGTATAGGCATTATACTTTTTTATTAAAAAAAAAACATTATAAAAGAACAGCTGTGCAGAATACCAGGCCTAAGCCTGCAAGTCAGTAGGCTTAATGTAACAATGGGTGCGATGAAAATTCATTTAGCTATAAAGCCTTGAAAGGAACCATGACTCAGAAGAGAGAACCCACTCTTGTCTGATCAGCAATGTGTTGTTAGAGTATGAGGTTGGATTAGCTAGTCTGTTTGGTGACACAGAAGTGATAGAATATATGAAATGAAACACAACTTAGGTTTTTAAGGGCTTATGTTGCTATGAATGTGCAGACAGGCCAAGAGTTTGAGTTTATTAAGAGGCCGTTTCACCAGACGTTTCGTCAGGGAGCAGCGCTGAGAAAAAGAACTTCAATTGAATGGATGAAATTTTAGATTGAATCAGTCTCCTTTGAAGAACCCTGTCAAATACTTCATTTACAACCCCTTTCAGAAAACAAAAGCGTACACGCACACACACACACAAACATAAATGGAGAGACTAACAAGGCACTCAAGACAATCCTGATTATCCAGAGAGCTTCCACCTGGATAAAGAACTTAGCCAATCAGCGGATCAGAGGCCTCAGAAACGTATGCAATTAGATATTATGTATAGGCGTTTATCGTTTAGCGATAATGAAGAGAAATGAGTCGGTAGGTGTATTGTATAAAAACAATTATGTCGTTATTTACACTGCATGATTTACACTGCATGGTTGTTTTGTATATCACATATTGGCTGACTTGTTTTCTAAGACGTTAGCTTGTTTCCAAACATCTCTAAGGAGATACGCTCCGTCGACATGTATCTGTAATTCATGAAGATATGCTATTCAACCCCAAAGGTGTTCTGTTGCTGATGTAAGACACTGCATTGATAATAAAACCAGGGAATGACTCATCTGTGTTCCAGAAAGGTAACCCTATTCTCTGGCGAATGAGGATAACCTGAAATCTTTATAATATTTAACAACATTCGGTAGCTATGCTAATTCCGAGAGGAGTTACTATGTCTGCTCCTCAGGGCGCTTCAGCAGTTGAGTCAGGAGATAGTTCTTAATCTCTTACAGGGGGTTTTTCCAAAAATGTTATACTTCATAAATATATTTCACGTCTTCAAAACCTGTTCTTATCCGGTTGAAGGGGTTAGACATCCACAAGAGGAGCAGACAGTTGTGTTTTGAGGCAAAATTACAACCCACTCAGTTCTCCGTGAACCAGCTGAAAAACAGTCCCATGGCTCTTTTGAAACAGATGTTCCAAGCAGCATTGTGGTAGAACTGTATTCCATCGTACCTGCACTAGACTGTGTTTTGTTTATCAGGAAACACAATGTTTGATCTTAGTCTGACGAACAGATAAAGCAGGACGGGATCTCAACCAAGGGAATGCCAGCAGCATGGTCTGCTCTGAACACAACACACACACACACACACACACACACACACACATACACACACACACACACACAAAAACACATACACACACACACACACACACACACACACAGAGGCACCCAGCACACACCCACACACACCCACACACACACACACAGAGACAGCCACAAACTCACACAGACCCACACACACATTTATCCAATTTTAGAATTCTGGACGGTGCCTGTCCAGCGACTTGCCCCGTTCTTAACCTTGTCTAGGTACATGTCGGCAAAAACAACAAAATTAGCAGTCCATTACAGAGCTGTTAATTACATTAGCCATCATCTCATTCTGGCAGTGGTGATTCAGATTGACCAGGAGGGACAGTTTTCGTACAGCTGAACACTCAGAAGGAGACAAGTGGCCTCCACACTCAGTCTCATACTACTCCTGGCAGGCTTGTCAAAAATAAATAAACAAATTTGAAAAATGAGATTTTGAAAAGGCAGACACGTTCCCACAACACTGGCTGTGCCTCATTCTCCAGCTCCCTTTTCCTGTTTATGCAAAAAAAAAAAAAAAAAAAAAGAGAGAGAGAAAGAGAGAGAGAGAAAAAAAAAGAAAAACACTCATCCTGTGAAACTATCTGAGTCTGAGGGTTAAAAAAAAAGACTTATATTGTAGCTTATTTGCAAGGTTCAATTTTTAAAATAAAGAAAAAAAAACTTAAAATCTCATTTCATAATAAAACAGAGTCATAGAACACTATCCAAGCACGTAGCTCTTTAACTGAAAAATAACTCTATACATTTGTCAGCATTGTACTCTGGTTGGTGCAATGTCTGATATGGTGCTTATACAATTAAGGCCTGGCCTGCAGGAGTCACTATAGAAAATGTATCATAATAAACAAAACAGGTTAGATGCTTTCCCTCCTCGCAAAGCAGAAGAGTATCTATTTATAACGTGTTATTTATAATAAGTGTGATATTTCTTTCTTCCCATATTTCAACGTGGGCCTTGTTCTCAGCCAATAAAATTTACTTAAGAAATCACTCATAGCGAAACAAAAAAATCAATACTTCTCCAATGCACTTAAGATTTCACTCTTACACTGGAACACAGGCCCTTACATTAAAGTGTCACAGACTGGATTAATCGCCAAGACAGGTTGTGCAAATATTTGGCTGCAGGCACAAATAAGCAGAACGGTATTGATCAAAAACTCAGAAGCAATATCTTATATAGGTGCTTGGCATGAGCGGTAATACATTTTGGAGCCAACAATGTTCTGTGACTTTCTTTAGAGTGATGGGATATCTAAGAAAGCCATAGAGGGGGCTATTTTTATATGGCTAAAACCTTACATTATTACCCAATTGTATGCAAAGCCACAGGTAGTATTTCAAAAGACTATGGCCTTAAAACATAAAAGAGCCGAGGTCTTATAGCTATGGCCGAATAAGTAATTACGCTTTCATTGTTCGCCACAGTCAAACCAAATGGTTTTTCAAGCTCGCTAAATCCACATAACAAGACTAAAACCAGGAGATTTTGGATAAAGTTGAACAAATGATGGTTTATGGGCAAATAATGTCCTTATATCAATAGATTTTCTAAACGCTGGTATCTTGACTAATTATTTCACTTTTGTTTCAACTTCTTTTGTCTCTATGTGTCTTAAATCAAGAAGTCAAACGTCTCCTAAATTCAGAAAAGTCACTAAGTAACAAGAATAACGGACTATGACCATAGCATGAGAGTGGAGAGCAGGGTTACATCTGGCAGGCTTGTATCCTGAATTGTTACTGATGTTTACAGACAGTAGATTTTGAGAAGTGTCCACAGGAGTCAAAGAAAGCCCTCCAACCACAAGTGTCCGGAAGAGTCCGTGACTGATGATCTGGAAGTCCCGAGAGACGCTGACACTGTCAAACCAAGATGAATACCTTGCATTCAGTGAGAAAACTAATGAAGACAGGGAAACTCGCCAAAAGGCTCAGGGCTTCGGATCACAAACGGATAAATATTTCCCCGGAAACGAGGCAAAAATAGAAATTTATCACTCATTTTCTAAGCCGCTTATCCTAATTAGGGTTGCAGGGGTGCTGGAGCCTATCTCAACATTCATTGGGCGAAAGGCGAGGAAACACCCCAGACAGGTCGGCAGGCAATTGCAGGGCAGACACACACATTCACACCTAGTGGCAATTTAGCATCTCCAATTTGAGTTACTGAGTGACTCGCCTGAGTTACATGTCTTTGGAATGTGGGAGGAAACCGGAGCTCCCGGAGGAAACCCATGCAGATACGCCACACAGAATCGAACCCACAACCAGCTTGCTGTGAGGCGACAGTACTACCCGCTACGCCCCCCGTGCTGCCCCAAATTTATCATGTTCTCTGTAAATAATCAATCAAGGACAGGAAAATATTCTCAGACAGCAAAACATATATCCTCTATATTCATATATCCTGTACATATTATTTAAGATGTGGATGTTCATCTACAGATCTGTAACAATAATTTTTTTTTTCCTCCTGTGATAGATATGTCATGTGGTATATACCTTAACAGAGCCATCATGGTCGAACCAATCAGCTGTTTGTCAACATCACAGTAAAACAAGACTGACACAAGATCCTTTGATGGAAGAATCTTTTTTTTTGTAATGAAATATTTCATGTCACCTACTTCCTCTTTTTGCTTCACCCACAATTTCATCTCATTTCCCCAAAGGTGCCTTGCAGACGCTGGAACTGGTGTATTAAAAAAAAATAAAGAAAGAACAGAACAATTTGTTTTCAGCTCTAGACTGAGATAATTTTTCATGGTTTAATGACTTTTCGACTCCTAATGCTTGAGGACGTCAGCCTTGCCCTGACATATTACATGTCGATATTTGACTGGTCTCTTTCACAAAAGACCAATGGCTGGATTAGCATGCAAAAAAGGTGTCTATAGTTGACAGTAATATACATTCTCCTGTCTAAACCATTTTGTAATGATCAAGATAAAATGACAGTCCTCAAAAAATAGCAATGAGTCTCATTCCTTTGCCATGTGTCTGCAGTTCATAGTTACTGTTTGATAAATATACTGCAATGGGTAAAACTGACTATTAATGGATTACGGAGGTAAAGCCTGATAGATAGATAGATAGATAGATAGATAGATAGATAGATAGATAGATAGATAGATAGATAGATAGATAGATAGATAGATAGATAGATAGATTGCTCGCTCGATCGATAGACAGAAGCCTGCTCATTTCAAACTCAGTTCCTTATGTCGCAACTGAACGGCAAGAAAGTTTTGGAGCAACTTGCCTATGAACCAGATGAGTCACATACGTATAACCTCATCTTTTTGTTGTCGACTCTTAGCAAAGATTTATTGATAGTTTCATCCTGAGATGATTACATCTCCATTCTCCTGATTAAGTTGTTGTGAGAGACAAAAATCAGCGCACGATGCTAATTTTAGCCTCAGAGTGTCCCGACTGCCATTAATCAGTTCAGTGACGATGTGCAACATGCCTTTGCTCAGTATGCTAAACCTTCTTTACTCCTGCTGTCTTTTGGCTTAAAGACTTTGATTTTCCAAAACCCACAAAGATAATTAGATTCTTTGTCACAAACACACAGGATGGTGTCTAGTTCTGTTCTGTGCTCAATTATGTCTGAGGACAATAACTGTAATTATGAGATTTCAAGCACGGTGGCATGCCGAAGGAGCGAAAAAAAAAAAAAAACGCTCTCACGTGTCCTGTTTGTGTTTTCTTTTCATTTTCGATAAAGAGGTTTCTGCGGATGTTATACAATACATTAATTCAGCTTTGGTTCATGGTCATAGTATCCGTGTAATGCGCAGGCCACATCCGTCTTACAAATGTTTTTACAGTGAGCTTGGTCGTTACGACGGATTCTTTTTTTTTTGTGAGCAAAGCACATTCATTCATATTTTATAAGAGATGTGCGGCGTAATTATTATTCATTTGTATGTTAACAGAGTATGTCTCTTTCTATATAGGCTCAGGGTTCCCGTAACACAATGAACATTACATAATAATTTGTAAGCTAGGTAATGAATTATGTGATCATTTTTATTGAAAAAGCAAGCGTGCTTATTCCTGTAGTGGTGAATAACACAGATTTGTGACAACACCTTGTTATGGCGACAATATGCAGCGACGTAACAAAAATTGATTGATGCCTGTTTCCACAGCTGGAAAAAACACATAGATATACTAGTACTAACTAGATTGTTAGCTAGGGAGCATGCCCAGTGAGGAGGTCCTCACATGGTCCAGTTTCAGTTTACATGCATTACGGCAGAGCAATTAACAATGGATGCAAGAGGAAGCCAAATATGAGTCGACGATGTTGTCTTGACAACAGGCAGTAAGACAAGGAAAGACAGGGACAGATCCCAAACTGCCTATAAAACCTGTAAGTCAGAAGTAAAATACACTATCAACACCACCAATATAGCACTTCACCTGAGATAAAAGCATTCCATTCCAACTCTCAGAGAAAACCAAAATGATGAGGATGATTCCCTGAATGCTTGAAAGCATTTTTCTTCTTTTTTTTTTTTTTTAAGAGCAGTGAGCTCTGCATTGTTAAAATCGGTGTCCCAATTAAATTCCACACAGTGAAGCCCGTGAATAACAGTTTTGTAATATCATACCATTTTCTATCTATTTTTCTGTTTTCATAGGTGATTTCAGAATGTGCACCTGCCATTAAGAGGTCAGAGTCAAGGCCCTGGTGGACCTGCTTGAACACATTCTCAGCAAAGCAGACGTGACTCGAACGTGACTCGCGCGCGACTCACACGTGCAACTCCTCCAGCCAGAGGGCACGGGCTAAAGTTTTGATATATATAAATATAGACTCTCCAGCGCTTGATGCTAATGTTTTAGAACACTGGAGAATTCACCAGGTTCACATCCTCCTGCTGGCAAATGTTGCAAAAAAAAATAAAAAAATAAAAAATAAAAAAATGCACCAGCACAATACATGGTGGAAGTTCACCATCTGAATGTATATTCGCTGTTGTAGGTGATATGGTCGACGCACGAGACGGGGTTATGACATCAGAGCTTGCAAACCAGCTGGTGCTCTGGAACAGAAACCTGACACACTGCCACCAGTCCTCCCACACACCTGTTTAAGGTCCTCTGTCCTGTACTTTCCTGCTGTCCCGTGCACAGTGAGAAAGCACAACTGCTTAGGTTCTAAAAGGCGAGAAAACCTTTGCGGCAGCCACAGAAGTTAAGGCTCCACTTCTAAAATCCATTGCACTGCATGCTGGGAGCTTGTGTTTGTGTTTGATTATCAGCGTGGGGGACACAGGCACGTTTAAACTTAAGCCCAAATGTATTTTGCCATCCTGGAGCAATATCTTCATTTAGTTTGTACACCGTTGTGCTTCTAGCCTCTTATCTCTGCAGCCATGATATCAGCAATTCTCCCTCTTAATAGTTCCTATTCTTCCTTTTCTAAGAGTTTGATTTAAATGTAAGGGTCTGTACAAAATGTCTGAAGTAAGAAGAGTAAGAATGTGTGAGTCTGTATAATAATGTGTTAAGAGTCCGTTAATGTATAAGGCTGTGGTATAGCATGTTAACAGAGTAATGATACTATATAATATAACAATGTGGTAACAGGAAGGTAAGACAAAAAGAGGAGAATCGATGTAGAGACAAGATTCCTGTTATTGTTGGTGTTTTCCGTGACTGAGACAAGTGTCTGCTACGTTATCTTACCCTGTATTTGAGGGAAGGTGAGCAGTTGAAAGCGACAGATGTAATATTTTGCTCTGTTCTCTTCTTTCAGTTTCACATAATGTAATATGTCTTAAGTACTGATGCACAGAATATTATCTTACCTTCTATCAAATATGTCTTAAATGTCTTATGGTGTTTAAATCCCTCAGTAAGACATTCTTCTCTCTTTGGGGATAATAAAATTGACTTGAATTCGCAATTCTTTACTCACAATGTAGTCATAACGAATCAAAAATGTGTCAAAATTCACTAATTAAAATTAAACTACTCTCCTTTCATTAATGTGAGAACTCAAGATTGCCGTACTGTCTGTAAGTGGGAATGCTGGTTATGAAGTCTTTAAGTTGCTTTGACTCATCTTGTCAGTTATTAAGAAAAGTTAAATAACCGAGCACATTTCTGTCCTCAGGCACAAACGATAAAAACATATCATGCCAGTGCTGAGGATCCGTGCTCTTTAGCAGTGTTGACCTTCATACAAAACCCACAGTCGGCTTTTCCACAGTGGAGTTTGATTTGCTTTCAATTCACTTTCGAATTTTACGAGGGATAACCGGCGGCATTTGCTGACTGAAAGACTTCGTGGCAACTCTTATCAACAACTATCGATTTTTTAAATTTTTTTGTTGACCTTGGTTGTGACTTTTGCAATTGTTCACATTTCCATAAAAAAATCACTTAAACAGAAGTCTTGATGATGAATCTTAGACTGACGATAGCAATTAGCTAAAAAAAAAAAAAAAAAAAAGAAGTTTATAGCTGTGTGGAAGATGGAGCAGACAAATTTACAAGTCCATTCCCAATTATTATGAATTATTTCACAATGACCATTGTATATGTGAAATATACAAATGTTGCTGTAAGGTGGATTATTTTAAATGACAGAGGGACTAAACGGAACTGATGAAGTGATTATTATTTCCCTCCCATTGATCAAGGTTTCTGTTATTTTTATCTCTCTCCCTCACATGCCATGTCCACAGTACCAACCCCCGTCTTCTTAGTTTTCTGATTCCATTCGGAAAGACAGTGAATTTCTTTTAAAGTTCTTCTCTCTTCATCCTCCCTTTATTTTGTTTGCTTGTCGCCGTGGTAACCCTGTCACCCTTTTGACTGTGGAGAAGAACGAAATCTGATCGGTCTGCCGTGATCACCTTGGATGGGATTGAACAGTCCGACCGGTGCCTGAGTCTTTGCAGATTTCCAGCAGGGTTCACGTGTAGGTCGAGGCGGCTGACGTACAATACGAATTTTGCCCGCTGTCTTGCAACTTGTCATCTCCTTGTCAAACACTATTCATGTTTAAAATATCTTGGTATATATATATTGGGTAAAAGGCTTTCAGATCAGCTAGAAATGTGTGTGAATTACCTGGACGACATCAAGTGGACAAAGGGCATTTGGGGATTTTTTTTTTCTTTTTTTTCTTTTCTTTCTTTCTTTTTTTTTTAAATCAGAATATTTCAGTAACTTCGGAAGCTACTATTTGTGTTGTCTCCGTTTTCATTTTCACTTTTAATATAATCTCACAGATGTCATTCCGCTCAAAACTGCTACATTCTCAGTCACCCAATGGCGTTAATTTTGGATACTCGTTTTTGCCCCCCCCCCCCCAAACATTAATATTTGATATCCTTTTTTTTCTATCATGAGATTAGCTTGCTGTGATTTGCATAGCCCAGTACTCTGACAACTACCACAACTACAGATCACACCCTTACAAACAGTGTTGCCATGGTTATTATTACTGTATTGACTACCATGACAACTACAGCTGTACCCATCACTACTACACCATATGGGACTGGTTTCTAAATAGTGGATCAGAGTCCAGTAGCCCTCATTGCTAACTAAGACTTGTTCCTTCATAGTCTCCGAATAGGAACACAATGTAGAATCTATTCACTCTAACAGTGATTTCAATAGAAGGCCTCCTCATGTGTGCTCATTAAACCAAGCTTTTGCACAGCTAGGAGTTCTGGTCAATTTGAATGAATTTGGGTGAATAGAAAATATTACCACCAATCTATTGGCAAGTTTTAATATATATATTTAGTTCAAAGCTAACATGCAAAAGACTGATGTTAAGCTGTCAGGCTCAGTGAAATTGCAGAGTGACTCTTGATCTCCTCTACAACCTTTCATCTCAAAAAAGCATTTAAGTAGATGTCTGATTGGCTTTCCATCCACTATGAAACTCCAGTACTTTAAATGGGACTTTGTCCGCTCACAGATTTTCTCCTAACACATTTAGTTGCAAAGTTTATCTTTACAGTATTCTTTCAAGTCCTCGTTAACCAAGTTATATTACGGGACTTGATAAATGGAGACTGCTTCTTTAACCTTTTTGGTACAGTGTCATTTTAAATTGTAACAGCCAGATTCCAAACTCAGGCCAGAATCTCACACCTCATTAAAAAAAAAAGGGGGTGGTATATCTGAACGGTGACGGACAGCTTTAAGCTGATTAGACTCAGCAGTTATGGAACCTGGGGAACGTGTAACGCACGAGACAAGCATTTTTAGATGTCACAAGGTTAGAAGAGTTGGCGAAGCTTTAATGCCATGAAAATAGTAATGACGGTTTCACTCGTGCTGAAAGGTAGACCTTTGTATAAGCAATGCCTTCTCTACTCTTTATTCCTTGTTTTAGTATTCAGAGGAAAACTTTTCTTTAGTGGGCCTATTTTGACAGTTAAATGAAAAAGCTGCTCCACCTGCTCCACGATATTAGACTTTTGTAGACCACTGTTCACCAGCTCTGTTCATACCACTGTTGTCTGGCTGTTTGTTTGTTTCTTTATTTGTTTGTTAATTGTTGTTTATGTTTTGAAGTTTGGTGGGTCTCTCAACGCACAGTTTTAATGGACTGATAGTGTAAAAATAGTTTTTCATTCTGCCTTCATTCAGACTAGCTGCTCTGCCTCCTTAATCTTGCCTCCTGTGTTGTGAATGCATGGGAACAGTGCACCAGCATTAAACCTTGCTATTGTAAGAAATAGGTCATCATTCTTTATTTATGTCTTTAACCATTTGAAATGTTAAACACTGTGTGCTTGGAAATTCATTGTAAACACAGTTCTAATTCATTATAAACAAGGGGGAAAAAACAGTCTGATGAACTCACAAGAACAGCTATAATGGGTAGAATGAGTCAAAGCCTCATAGAGTTCGCTCTTAACCTAATGCAAACATATAAGTCATGAAACACCAGAGCCGACAACCCAAAGCATTGTCGGAAATTCCATAATTACAGACCATACGTGCAATACGTTCAGGTAAGGGCCAATTCTTATCATTCCAGTTCAGCTTTTAGAAAAAACCAATTTAACAGTGACGCTGGGGATCAGGAAAGGGGTTTGGATTTGGAAAAAAAAAGAGGTTGACTCATTAAGCAGATGTTGCTATTGTGTTTAACGCTCGGTGTTCGGGCGAATCCGCTGTACTTCCATAGGGTGGAAAGCTGTTAATTGCTATTAAATGATCCTCCTTCTTAAATGCTCCTTTGGTAACAAAAGTTGAGGAAATGGTGTAGGGAGCACGGTTGCTGACTATTAGCCCTTGTGAGTCAGTTGGATTTTAGAATTAATTCTGGAGAGATCAATGTGTCATCTCATGAGAATACTTACTGTCATAAAAGACAAATACGTCTCATAAATATATTGCCAAGAACAGGCCACGAGTTTTATTTTTACCATTTCCTTATGAATCCTCCTTATTATAGACCCAGATGGCATTCAAAGCTTATTCATTCCTTTGAGATATCTTTATAGGGGTAAGTGCGTGCGTGTGTGTGTGTGTGTTTGCGCGCGTGTGTGTATGAGTGTGCGTGCATGTGTGTGTGCGCATGTGCGTTTAAGAAAAGGAAAAAGAGCCTGTGTTGTTCAAATGCAAATGGTGTCAAAAAAGAAGGAGCGCCGAACGTATTTTTCTATCCATTCATCATTTTCTGAAGAGAATAAGCTGTGGCCTCAGATACAATTGGAGCCGCGCATTTCGCTGTCGGAGCCATCGATTCCTCCCGTTCGTTGAAAAGTAGAGATCGCAGAGTTAATTTCACTTGGAAACTTTTGAGCTTCTTATAAATAACTGCATCCATCCAATGCAATGGGAGCTTCCAGTGTGGTAGACAAAGCGAGATGAGGAAAACGATAAAGCAAGCAGCCAGCTACGCATAATAAGCATTCGAAAGTTCATCTCCTCTCACAATTCTTGATCCTCTAGGTCCTGTTCCTAAACTCTTTAATTGCCGTTACGGCCGATGTCACCTCGCGAGCTGCGCTCACACGGCGCCGACGTTTTCGCGTGATGCGTGCCGCGTCGTGTCATCTACGCTCCTGTCCCTGTTGGCAGATCACGTGACCAAGATCATGTACCTGAAAGTCTGCAAGGTCATGCTTCGCGTACAAGTTCATCAGCACTGAGAATATGAGTGTTCAGATTCCTCACATTTCACGCGTAGAACGAGTCAGAAGAATTCAGATTAGAAACAGGAATGGTAATCAAGACACAGAAATAATAAAAAATATGCCACCTGCACTCGTTGATATTTCAGGCCATGACTGTTGTCACACTGACATTTTGCATAGAGAAATGTCAAAGAAACACTCTGAGCTAAGTCACTTCATATTCCCATGATCAGATTTTAGTGGATTTCTAAAGGATGTGAAGTGAAGACAAGATTGATTATTTAAGCAAAGGCAGAATCTTTATCCAATTCTGCGGTGCGTTTGTTGTGTTAAGAGATGGCAGGCAAAAGAATTTAAAGCACATCGTTCCAGACTTGCCTGTAATATAAATCAGAAACACTGATGCTAGTCTTTATGCCGTTTCGAAAGTCTTCTCATTTTTTTTTTCTTTCTCTTTTTCTTTTTCTTTTTCTTTTGCAGCTTCGCAAGCTGCCCGTAAATGTCAGGCTTGTCAGAGTGAAACTCGCTTTGACAAGGTGACCGACCATCACAACACGACTTGCATTCGTTTTACGTTCGGCTTTGCAGCGAGACCACCCTCCAAATCCAACGCCTGGAGGAGAAATTTGACTCTAGGAGTTCTTGGTCAGTTGTGACAGGTGATAAAACCCTCCTTCTTTTGGTGACTGTACAAACTGTAATAAAAAAAAAAAAACAAAACAGGAAAAAAAACCTGTCATTTTTCACCTGTGCTTTTATGAAATCCTGTGACGTATGACAAATCTATGTCTGAAACATGTCAAAACCACACAAAGAGAGGTCGTGGCATAGCACATGCAAAGATCTCCATTCGTGGCTTACTCAAAACATTGACTCAAAGCATTTCAAACCAAGAAGATAAATAAGGACACACAACACATCATATTAACCCATATCTTCTGTTGAAATCAATCGGGACAAAAAAAAAAAATCAAAGCTGGTAGTATTGGGAAGCCATCAGTCATTCTGTCAGAGCGGTTGTGTTGAGATGAGTGGGAAGATGCAGATGATGTCAGTCTGATGTCATGATGATGGATGGTGTGTGGAGTGACAACGTG
The DNA here is from genome assembly GCF_902362185.1 of Chanos chanos. NCBI lineage: Eukaryota > Metazoa > Chordata > Actinopteri > Gonorynchiformes > Chanidae > Chanos > Chanos chanos. The sequence continues at coordinate 7,767,170 of NC_044500.1, read as the reverse complement.
GGTAAGATCTAGTGCGTCGTGTGCGTTGAGTGAAATGAGTCGTGCCCACGGAAATTCGCACAGGATGCGACCAAAAAAAAAAAAAAAAAGAAAGAAAAAAAGAAAAAGAAAGAAAGGGGGGGGAGGAGGGGTGGACATAGAGACTGAAAGATTTACGATAAGGTGAAAACATAAACATGCAATGCCTTGCGTTAGTTGTCGGAAGCGAAACGGACGCCTTGTTTTGATTTCCGGGACTGATGGCGCATGGAGAGCTTATGGATGCTCTAATTAGTTAAAAGGGCAGTGTAGAGAATTTATGCATTTTAGTGTAATTGTGGCAATGAACCCAATGAGTGGCAAATGTAACATGTGACTTTCAGTTTCCTGCAACGTACAGAGGGGGACATTGTAGAAACATTGCAGTCTAAACAACTGCGTACTTTTTACTCTAGCATTTCGAGATACATGCCTATAAACTGTTTTTATTTCATCTCAACATACATTATTTCTGGGCAGTCCCTTGGTCACACTTCTCTCTTTGATGTATGATAGTCGTCTGTCTTTTAAATGATTTTATCATAATTGCTATAGTGGGCATGAAGTTCAGTGATTCAAAGATTTTTGCTTATGTGTAGGCATTCAGCGATCAAAACAGCTGCGTTCTTTATAGGTTCCGGTTTCACTGAAGCTTAAGGTACAGGTATGTGAATGCCTATTACAAACATGCCGGTGTAATAATGGTATAGTAAAACAGTAACTACCAAGTAATTATGAACAGGTTTAGTAGTTTACTAGTTTGAACGAGTATATGACATGTTACAGATATGGCAAGGAGGTAAATTTAGGGTGAAGTTCATGAAGCAGCGCAAACCGTGGCCTTTCAAGTTGACTGTTTAAATATTTCATCCGTGTAAGAGGAAGGATCACAGGGACCTTGGAGAAAGCCCCAAAGGTGGGTTTTCCATCTCTTCACTGTGGGGGTCTTCAGTGATGAGCTACTTGCCTTTCCTTCGCTGTTAGCTCCACTGCCTCTAGAGCGATCTTTTTTTTTTTTAAGAGCACAGCTTTGTTAAATAGCACATATCTGTTTAATGTCAGGAGTATTTAAGCGTAGAACGCAGCACTAAGATTGAAAGGGTAGCAGAGGAGCGTTCCAAAGACGTTTAAATAAGGAAGTTCACCTGAGTCACTCTACTGGATTTTAAACCCCCTTAAGTGGATTACCCAATGTGTAAATGGAAGTGCCTCGCTACTGCTGCAGAGGGCAAGAACTTCAAAGTTTTTAAGAAAGTCATCTAAAATAGAATTACGAAGAAGCACAGACTTACACACACGCACACACACACACACACACACACACACAGTGAAAATAGGAACCAGCTTTGAATTATTATTGTCCTTCCGGAACATTCTCTCAATCAGTGTGGCACCATTTGCATGTGGCGATGTTAGAGGATGTGATTAGCATTTGAATGGCATTTCGGTTGGCAGGTGAGAGGGATACAGCATTAGGCCAGATAAGCTGAGACATACTGACAGATGATGGAAGAGGGAGAGAGAGAGAAAGAGAGAGAGAGAGAGAGTGAGACAGAGTCATGACAGTCAAGTCCCACTCCCTCAGGAAGGCTGACCAGCGAGGGACCTTAGCTGAATTGACAATTGAATTTCAAATCAGTTTTGTAAGGCAGCCTGGCATTCAGAGAGAGAGAGAATGACTTGCAGGTTTTTCGGGTCTAGTGCTATATGTCAGGAAAGCTGCATGATTACGTATTTGTGTTACAGTCCTATCATCTCATTCTCAGTTCCCCGCTGTTTCTGCGTTTGTTTGTTTTTTTTTGTTTGTTTGTTTTATTCTCTTTTTTTAAAGGTTAACGTGTTAAGTGCCTTAGAACACAAAACGACTTCACTGATCGCCTCGCTGGAGAGCGATTTTTTTACGCGATGGATGTGCACAGTGGAGTTTGCAGACCTCGACCGTGTGCGAATACATCTGATAAATTCACAAGTGTTCAGTTAGCGCTGAGAAAGTTACAACGAGTGTTAAATTAACAATGAGGGTCTTACACAGACTCGTGTATACACTCTCTCTGTTCATTTAACGTTTGTTGAATTTACTATGCACTTCTAATTAGAAACTCTAATCTTTTTAGAGCAACGCCGGTAGAACGCTGCAAGGTTAAGAAGAAAATGAAGTTCTAACCCAAAGGCCACACACAAGGTAACAGCACAATTAGCAATGTTTGTTTCTTTCCTTAATGTGTCTGAAAGTGGAAGTATGCTGTTCTCCCCATTTTAAATACCTCAGTACAGAATGCAGGAGTGACGGGATGCATTCAATATCCGTTTTGTGTTGAAAACCCAACATTGTTCACTGCACCAGTCATTAGAATTGACAAAAAAGCTCATCTCATATCAAAATGATGTCACAATACTAATTTTCTGTGTTAAATCATTAGTTGACAGTGTTAGTTGGTACTTAGCGGCGAGTGGCATTTTGAAGGACGTGACCTTTGAGAAAAATTAAAAGAACTGGACTGATACACTTGTCTTAATTGTACTGCGTAGAGGACTCCTCCATGAAACTATGAGTGAAATGTTAATCACACCATCTTTGTCACTTCTTACTGGTTAGATGCCATGGAGTTTAAAGTGTTAAGGTATATATATTACTTACAGCCACCCTGATTGCACTTAAGAACTCCTTTCTCTCAAGAGTAATCAAAAAATGGCGGCGAAAACTTCTAATGCAAAGTGGCAGGTAAAGGTTTCAATGCAAATGACACTAAAGAAAAAAAAGAGAGAGAAAAAAAAAATGAAAAACTTTGACAGATGCAGAGGTGTCCTCTTATAAGATGAAAATGGTGCTGGCCCCATAACCCAAGCATTCATTAGCCACACCTTCAGCGAATCACCAGGGCAAAGACTGTCATTTCTGACCACACCAAACACCTGTGCTTCTGCTCGGGGTTATATTTAACTGATCACAACGGATTCATTTGTCTGCTCTGGTTTTTAACAAGGTAAGCACACCTGTTTTCGTCAGTTTTGCGACAACAAGCCCAAAAAAAAAGAAAAAAGAAAAAAAAAAAGCCTCTGGTCATTAAATGGGCAAAAAAATGTTTTTTTCAAGTTTCACATTTTTTTTTTACTGCCCTGTTTTTGGGGAGCTTTAGGGGATTGTGTGGTCTTTCATTTTGTAAATTTATACATCAATCAACACTAATTTATTTATTCGGTTGGCTTGACATCTGTGACAACCTTCTGCTCTCCCAGCAGGTAGTTCCCTGCCCTGGAATCCTTAATGTCATGAAAAAAATTATTTTACTGGTGGTAAAAATTTAGTTTGGTCCACATTTAAGGATGAACCAGTTTGCTTTGCTTTTCATAACGTCAGAGTTTGACTTTTTTTTTTTTTTTATATGGCTTTCAGGCTAGGTACAAAGCCAGAACATGACTGACAGTGGAAACCAATTTCCTGAGGGAGAGAGTTCTCTTTACTTTTGACTTCAGTGAAATCATAGCTTCCAACTGCTCTTTGACAAGGATGAAAATCCAGTATTACTGCTTTTAATGCCATAAATGCAAGAGAAGGCAAACGGGAATATAGATAAACTATTTTGCTGGCCAAACATGGAAATTAATGTTCAATTTTCTTTTGCATTTTGCCTGTTTCACATTGGAATTTATCATTTGCACGGATGTGTATACCTTCCTTTTCAGTTCAGCAGGACCATTCCAGACTGATGTCGCATGATAGATACGTATGCAGTCTCAGAGATTTCCAGTTAAACTGTATTTGTACAACTCAGCAGGTACATAATTTGTTGCGTGGTCTCTGACACAGTGTACTTACATTTACTTTGTCTCTCTGTGTAACTAAAGTGTGTGTTGAGTCTTTTCACCCCAGGGATGTCAAACCTGTTTCAAATGGTTTATAATTTTAGATTTAATTCAGTTTTAACTCATGTGGATCCAGTGTTCTCCAAAAGGCTTTGTTTTTTTGATTTACAGAGGTGAGACTCATGGAGTAATGAACTGAGAACTTTGAGAGGAACTGGTCACGGCTATTGCATCAGAATTGTAGTCTTTAAAAGTAAATGACAGAGAGAAGTTCACAAGAAAAAAAAAAATTGAAACGGCTCACATTTCCCTTCTATTTGCTCTCCGTCAGTGCTCAGCAGTCAACATCTATGATCAAAAAAAAATCAATAATCAGAAATCAATAGCAACGACAAGGGACACAAACGCATTTGTCTGTAATCTGTCGGGATTATTTCCGTGAAACGATTTCGCCCGGTCTTCGGGGTACAAGATGCATAGTTTGAATAACCTTTTGTAGCATTCACCTTCCATGTATTTTCAAGAACAAACTCTTTAAGTCGTTTCGAACAATACGTGACTAACAGAGTTCGAGGTACGTGAGAATCCAAGCTCTTTTGGAAGCGGTATATAGAACACTTTGAAGAAGACAGAACGCTTAAAGCTAAAAAGGAGCAAAGACTGCCAAGCAGAAGGCAACAGGTCCTAGCCCGCCTCCTCTCAGAAATGGCCACTGCAGAAACAATCTGAAACAGTGAAGCATGAAATGAAAGCCAAACACTGAAAGGTGTTTTTGAAGGATTTTTCGAAAATATATGCGAAAACAGTTTTTTTTTTCTTTTCTTCTATTTTTCTGTCTTTTTCTACCTCACCGCATACCTTGAACGGCTCAAAAGAAAAAAAAAACAAACAAACAAAAAAAAAAAAACAACAACAGCAACACCATGATCCCAGAGCTAAGAAAGGCCTGCAAACATTTTGTGTATGGTAGCACTTACTGTACAGCTATTAATACCGTTATGAAAACATTTCAAAAAGAAAAACAAAAAATTCCTGATAAACAACTTAAGATATATTATTCATCCTCAGCTCATTAGTGAGACAGAGTAAAGAAACTAGTCGTGGACAAGGAATCCATTCAGTCCCTCCTGAGACGGGGCATCACCTCCACTGCACAGCCTCACAGGAATCTGTCTATTTATAGCAGTACCGTACATCAGTGTCCATGTCCAAAGACCACCGGTGAGTGCATACAAGCAGGCAGCCTTTTCATCTCCATCTGCTGAGTCATCAGAGGAAACAGAGATTTCATGAAAGGGATAAAAAGAAAAAAAAGAAAGAAGGAAAAAAAAAAAAACCAGCTCAGAGCTTCGCTAAGCTGTGTCCTACTTCCTTTGGTCAGGCCGGGGCTTTCGCGTCACTGTAAATTCAGCCGCGGAGGTGAAATTAAGCTCGGGAAAAGTACATTTCTCTCTGTCGATAAATGGCGAATTCTTGATCGTAAGCTGTAAAGGTTCGAACTAGTTTTAACCTTCGAGAGGTCGGCATTCAAATTTGAAATTGGGCGTAGATAGTCATGGGCTTGTGCAAACTGCAGCTGTGCAGTAGGGGTTTTTTTTGGGGTTTTTTTTTTTTTTTAATGAATGTGCAGTAGAGTGCAACGTCTCAATTTAAAGTACCATGTAACTGCACCATCTGAATCTGTGAACAATTTGTTTTTGCTGCTCAATTACTCTACACACAGAATGAGAAGTCTCTGTGGCTGACACCATGGTCTATCTCACTTTTACAGTACAACGTTCATCTATGATCCATCACGATAGGGGGCAGGGATTTTTAATGCTCTATAACTTTCCAACGCCAACCACAGAATTCTTATCTCTTATATATCACCAATGCAAAGATACAGTTTTCCATTTGGGGAAAGACATGTGCTATCAAATGGAAGCGGGTAATTTAGTTAAAACCTGATATTCCCAGATATTTCCTATTTAGCGGAGTTAACATGTAAGGGACGGAGTCCGTAACTCACAAGCGATGGTGTCACGTGCGATACGATGTCGGGTGTCAGATTGCATTGGTCACAAATGTTACAGTGCGGTGAGCACTCATTAGAGGGTTAGCAAGTTCAGCGAAAGGGTTCTGGCCTTCCAATGATGAGGTGACAGGCCTGCAAATGGAAGTGTCTTTGACTGGACTAACACATCGCTAAAGGGAATAATTAACCCTGTCTGATCTAATTGATACTATCTGAATGGAGCACTGTAACAAGATGGGGGTTGGGGGGGGGGGGGGGGGGGGGGGGGGGGTTGTAGAACGCAGAGATGAGCCATTCCCTCTCAGATAAACAACAAAATGCATACAAATGCTACAGCCTGCTGACATATAGTTTGTCTACACGCCCACACAGTGCCTGTAGATATATCCAGTGGAACAGGACAAGATGTTCTTTAAATTAGACTGCGCTGGACTTTTCTTTTAGCTTAGCACGGCCCCTTTGCTCTGTTTGCTCGTTGGAGAAAGGAGGATGGCTATGGGAATATATAACAGCATGCAGTATATTTATGGGACAAGCTGATCCATACTGACTGTGACTTTTGGCATATACTCTGCTTAATATCGATGCGCAGGCATGCTGTTAGCTGTATAATTAGTCTAAACTAGTCCATAATGTATGCTATGTTCATGTGCCCTGTGTGTGGTGTATTTCTATAACACACACAGCTGCACAGCATGTGCTCATTGGGAAGTGATTAATGTCAATGCTTGTTCTCATCATAAACTTGAATTTAGTATAGAATAGAATAGAATAGAATAGAATAGAATAGAATAGAATAGAATAGAAATTCTTTTTAAATTAGTAGAATTAAAAGGGTTTACAGAAAAGTGTTGCCTGTCTTTGCTGGAAGGTCATATAATCTATGAGTTCATTTAAGAGTTAAAATTGACAAAAATGCAGCCAGCAGACTCAGCCATTAATCTTGCTGTAATTTCTGCCACGTTATATCAATATGTCCGTTAACTTTCTCAGTGGTGAGTCCTTAATCATGTTTGTATTACACGATAGTGAGCACTGCGTCTCACGAGCAGTACGCAACTCAAAAATTAAATTCACAGCTTTTATACAGAATTTTGAACCGGCTCACCTTGTTCAGTGCCATTACCCTCCGTCTGAAAAGTTTTAGGCTTAAAACTGTTAAGTCATTTCAAGGGCATTTAGAGTAAGAAATAAGAACAAGAAGATGATGAAATTTCAAACAAGCTATCAAACACGTTTTTTCCCCTTCACAACATTAGAAGGTTTTGTAGCACATTACGGGTGTATAACCAAGATTGTTCTTTATAGTCCTCTAATCCCTAACCGTATTAAAATTTGTCACAAGAGCAGAAACTGTGGAGAACAGAAAGAAAAAGACAAAAGAAAAGAAAAAGAAAAGACAGATGGGAGGGATAAGATTTCAAATCAGAACTTAGTCCCCGCTTCTTCCTTCTCCCACATATCAGAACTTAGTCCCCGCTTCTTCCTTCTCCCACATATCAGAACTTAGTCCCCGCTTCTTCCTTCTCCCACCTATCAGAACTTAGTCCCCGCTTCTTCCTTCTCCCACATATCAGAACTTAGTCCCCGCGTCTTCCTTCTCCCACCTATCAGAACTTAGTCCCCGCTTCTTCCTTCTCCCACATATCAGAACTTAGTCCCCGCTTCTTCCTTCTCCCACCTATCAGAACTTAGTCCCCGCTTCTTCCTTCTCCCACCTATCAGAACTTAGTCCCCGCTTCTTCCTTCTCCCACCTATCAGAACTTAGTCCCCGCTTCTTCCTTCTCCCACCTATCAGAACTTAGTCCCCGCTTCTTCCTTCTCCCACATATCAGAACTTAGTCCCCGCTTCTTCCTTCTCCCACCTATCAGAACTTAGTCCCCGCTTCTTCCTTCTCCCACCTATCAGAACTTAGTCCCCGCTTCTTCCTTCTCCCACATATCAGAACTTAGTCTCCGCTTCTTCCTTCTCCCACATATCAGAACTTAGTCCCCGCTTCTTCCTTCTCCCACCTATCAGAAATACCTGACTGGGAAATGCTAAGTGTTGCTAATGATCAAGGCAGTCGCTGATGATTTCATACTGTTGAAAAAGAGTAAGAGCATTAAATTCGAAAAACGCAATCATGCAGCCAGAACGAGGAAGAACAGAATACCAATATCACACTTATACATTCAAATATATGAGCAGAGCAATTGATGTTTTGCACGCTCTGTTTTGCAGCCTGTAACTCGGTTGCACAGTTTCTGGTGTTGTAATTGAGATAAATGATCGATTCAAACAGGAACAATATGTTGAGGACAAACGGAAATGTCCATACCCAATGCTGTTTCTCAAGGACAGGTTCCACTTTGTTTGTTTATACAAACAGTTACCCCAACCAAATTATATATGCAACTCATAATGCGGAGTTTTATGCAGGCTTGTGAAACAGTGTTCCGCATGGATATGCATGATCACACACTGACAAAACAGCATGGAAAACCTCTCTCTCAGTCACTCTCTCTCTCTCTCTCTCTCTCTCTCTCTCTATCTCTCAGTCACTCTCTCTCTCTCTCTCTCTCTCTCTCTCTTTCTGGCACAAGCAGACACGTACATTCACTCACACACACACACACACACACACACACACCACACACACACACACACACACACACACACACACACACACACAAAGCGAGAGCGAGAACAAGCCACACGAGCGCCTGATCCTTGTCCCCTTACTGTAGATATTTCTATCATCCGCTGGCTGTCACACTCACACTGATCAAGCACCGCAGGCTTGGCTTACTCCTCACTCCTCACTCCAGCTTGAGCGAAAACCACACCGCGCCGCACCCCCAACCCCACAAGACCCGCGCCTGCAATTTGGATCACATCATTAACATTCACAGTAGCGTGCCGGAGCGTATCATGCATCTGCTATTTACCACCGAGAGGATCCTTTATCACTGCGCACATGAATTATGGATTTTGCTTGAGGGACTGGATTTCAATAAGCGAGTGTCCCGCGTATGGCCGTCTGGGCGGAGAGTTGAAAGTCCGGAGGGATGTTGGACTGGGTCTGATTTTTGCTCCGCTGCCTCTGCTGCGGAGATCCGAGCTCTGGCCGGGAGGAGAATGAGATCCGTGGGGGGATTTTCAGGCACCGGAGGGTCACGGAATAAAATGCGGAGTAATGACGGGGGGGGGGGATGGGGGGGGGTTGGAGTGGACTGTTTGAGAAACTAACAAAACCTGCGTGCGTCAGCTCCACTTGAAGCGGCCACGCCGAAATTCCTCAAATCCACTCTTAAAGTCACCGTTTCCATAATAACATATGAATCATTTTACAGTCAGTGGCGAAAGGCCACTGTTGAGTCTCTTGTCTCTAAGAATATTTCGACTGTCTCTCGGGCTCTAGGGAGCGACTCTATCTATATCACGCTGGCAGAATGATTGCTCAGAAAACACACCAGCTAAGATGACTAAAATATAAGTATTGTATCAAACAAATAATGTTCACGACCTCTATAATCCAAAAGCAATTGCTAAGGTTTTATCCACACGGATACTGGTACTTAGGATTGTATTGAAATGACTGCGTCTAGGTGGCCAAAGGCTTTTGTTTGATTTCAACACAGATGTTTAATACCATTGCTGATTTTGCTTCTTGACACTTGGAAAACAAAATCAACAATGTCTGTTGTTCAGTCTTCTGTGAATAACAGCCCAATATGTCTAAATTTATTCATGTGAAAAAACCTAAAGAAAATAATTGATCAGACATGATACTCGTTGGTTTATCTCAAAAACTACCAGAAAACACATGCTGTGTTTCACACCGAGCATGTAACATGCCAACTGTATTCTCGATTGAGAACAAAAATCCTTTCCTTATGGTTTGATATTGATTGATTCTCATTTGGAACATAAACAGTTTATGTTCTCTATATGAATAATAAAACAAAAAGGATCAAATTGAAATACCCATAAGCAATGGAGTCCCTGACAAGTGACTAGATGATAGTTTTCAAATTAATATTCTGCAGCTTGCTTGCTCCTATGTCAAGAAGAGCAATGAGGTCTGTTACTGATGCATGATCTCTTATACGTGCGGGCTGCCTATCAACGTTTACAGGGCCGCATGCTAATTAGGTACAAGGCACCCCACAGATTGGTGCTCTCGTGTACGGAGTCGGCCAAATGTTACACGTATCCTTACAGCACTCGCTGAATGCCACCACCTGCATTAAGTGAAACTGTACATCAGAAAAATATCAGCACAGCATCAACATATCGGTAGGCCCTTGAGAGCTGTCCATAACATTGTAAACATCAGCGTTCTGTTTTCAGCAGTGAAATGTGTAACTTTCAGTAGTCTGTTCTTTTTCATTTTGAAACCCTAGGTTGACCTATATTTTGATATTTATGACCACATGGGAGCCTTTTCTATTTTGTTTGGGTTTTCTTTCTGAATCTTTAGAAGAACTTCACGATCTTTTCTGGGTTTAGAACCCTCAGCGGGTGCATTAAGGTACAAGAGGCATACATCTTGTTTTCGGACCATAGGGCCCCTGCATTAACGCTATTAATTATTAATAAGCACTTTTAGGAGTGGTCAAGTTGAGAGAGTTCAGACAGGACCAAGGTTCTCTCAAAAATTCTGCCTCCATTCTCTCTGAACCTTTATTTTATTTTATTTTATTTTATTTTTTTGCCAAAGTTCACAGACAGGCCATTTCTTTTTTTACCTGTGTGATCTTTCATCCGTAGAGAACAAAAGACACGCATCACTAGAGCCAGAGTAGAGAGTAGAGTAAAAGTTTAAAGGTTTAGAACAAATAGATGAGGAGTCTGGACTGCATGTGCTGGAAAGGGGCACATGAATGTTTTATGGAATCAAATTTGCCCTGAGGGCAGACTGGACAAAATACAAGCCCAAATCTAAACCTTTTCCAAACCTTAACCTATCCCAAACCCTTATCCTCAATTTAAACCCACACCCAGAATCCAACATCAGGACAAATCTCCCTGTAGAACAAACTTCACCCCGCCCCCCCCCCCCCCCCCCCCCCCCAAAAAAAAAACCACCCCGCAGTAAATACGGAATGAGCTCAGTTACAGCATTGATACGATGTGTTGGAAAAAATAGATGGACATTATGGAAATTTTTATTCTCTCATTTTAAGATTTTTTTTTTGTTCAAACCTGGGACGCTGTTCAAGAAAATGCTCCATGATTGTGAAGTTTAGAAGTGGGAAATGCGTGTGGGAAATTCACATCTTGGTGATGTGCCACTGTTGCTCTTGCAACTGTTGGTCCAAAAACAACAACAACAACAACAACAACAACATCAACAACAACATGAAAAACAGTGCAATGGGGAAGCATTTCCTTTGTTTTAGCATCTTCTGTGCCTAAATGAAACACACAGTGAGGGCGTGCTATGACAAGCGTGTCTTTCCGTTTGTCATGTTTGAAATGTGTTTTTCTTGGAGTCTTTCTTCTCACATGTTTATTTGGCGTAGTTGAAAACTCGTGTCAGCACTGATGTAGGATCAGTGCAACATTCGCACAGTGTGCTATAAGGAGTGGATCAGACCCGCTCCACTTTCACACCCCAGCAGGTGGGCCTCACCAAGAGAGAAGGGAAAACCTACATTAGAGTTGGAATGCATTCAGAGAACGAGAAACAACAGGAAGAGAAACAAGTGAGAGAGAGAGAGAGAGAGAGAGAGAGAGAGAGAGAGAGATTGAGTGAGACTTTTAAGAATGATAGTTCAAACAGCACTGTGGGTGTATGAATGGTTGGAATGTGTACTGGAAGACTACAATGATTCTGAGGTAAACAAATGCCAAGGTAAAGGTATAAAATTTAATAATCCACATGTATAATCTATGCTTCCCAGATGTAACGTGTGAGAGATGTTTTGCTGTGAGAGATCTATCACTGTCAAGACCTGAGGTATCAGAATATCCGATCGGGTTACTTCATTCACAATGTAGACGAAATCCATTTGAGTTCTCTAAGCTGAGCTTGACTAAAACATTTTTGATAGTCACCGTGGGCACATGAATGGCACTTTTTTAGATCTGTGTTATCACCCTGAGAGCTTTGGCAATTACGGCCCAGACCCATGTAAGTATCTAGGTTTAATCTACTGAGGGAGCAGTAGGTCCCAATAAGGCACATTGAGTTAGCTTAGCAATCTCTGTTGATAAGAGTATATCATCCCTAAAGAGAACTATAATCCAGTTTCGCAGTGCCACAGGAAGGAATCTTACTCAGCCAACAGCTGATGGTTTATTCTTGTTACCAATTGACTCACTCCTCTGTCTCTGTCTATGGACGTACTCCTCTGTCTCTGTCTATGGACTTACTCCTCTGTCTCTGTCTATGGACACTCCTCTGTCTGTGTCTATGGACTTACTCCTCTGTCTCTCTCTATGGACTTACTCCTCTGTCTCTGTCTACGGACTTACTCCTCTATCTCTGTCTATGGACCTACTCCTCTGCCTCTGTCTATGGACTTACTCCTCTGTCTCTGCCTATGGACTTACTCCTCTGCCTCTGTCTATGGACTTACTCCTCTGTCTCTGCCTATGGACTTACTCCTCTGTCTCTGTCTATGGACTTACTCCTCTGTCTCTGTCTATGGACTTACTCCTCTGTCTCTGCCTATGGACTTACTCCTCTGTCTCTCTCCATGGACTTACTCCTCTGTCTCTGTCTATGGACTTACTCCTCTGTCTCTGCCTATGGACCTACTCCTCTGTCTCTGTCTATGGACTTACTCCTCTGTCTCTGTCTATGGACTTACTCCTCTGTCTCTGTCTATGGACTTACTCCTCTGTCTCTCTCTGTGGACTTACTCCTCTGTCTCTGTCTATGGACTTACTCCTCTGTCTCTCTCCATGGACGTACTCCTCTGTCTCTCTCCATGGACTTACTCCTCTGTCTCTCTCTATGGACTTACTCCTCTGTCTCTCTCTATGGACTTACTCTGGGGTTTCTTTTTTTGTTTTGTTTGTTGTTGTTGTTGTTGTTGTTTTGTAAGGTTGCATTTAGTTTAGGTTGAGGATGTATTCAACCTGAAAGTATGAGTCTCCTAATGCCTAACGTCTGTTGTCACTGGCTAAAATATTAGTCCTTTGCTCTATCTGGCCTACGGGGCTGTAGTTTCATTTTCAACCTAGGATCGCAGAAAGAAAGAAATACTTCATTCAAGTGGATGAAGATGAACAATCTTTCTTCAATGCAACGTCAACAAGTTACCATGACGATAAACATTAGTTTTTTTTTTGTCATTAAGGGCTTGGAAATATTATTTAATTTTACCAATAACCCAAAGTCATATTTTATATTCAAATGCTTTTGCTCACTCCCAAATGAGGTAACACGGTTACGCTCTATTAGAAGTTGCTAATAGGAGGCTAATTCACAGTTATGATCTGTTGAAATGATCACACAGAGACATGAGGATTGAAAGGGAAGTTTTCATAGTTTTCATAGGCCTCCATATTTGTTCTGAGAAGCCAAAAAAAAAAAAAAAAAGAAATTTCTTTTTTTAATACCTGTCCCAGCGAACAGGCTGCATTGTTAATGAGACAAACCCTCAAGAGATAAATCAAGTGTTACAAAAGAATCGTGGTCCAGAGCTTGAATACCAATGTATAAAGCTAATTAAGCATTACCCTTACGCTCTGACAACACCTAATTTTAGATTAAAGTCCTTGGCTTTAGCAAGTGAGGCACGGTCGGAATCGCTATGAAAGTCAGGATCGTGTTTTGAGAAACTCAAGGTTAGAATGAAGTGAAAAGAGCGGTCCAAATTTAACAGTACAGAGGGGATGGAAATCTCCTGTCTCCATTTTATAGCAAGCATAAGTTTAACTGCTTTCATCCAAAAAAAAGAAAAAAAAGAAAGAAAGAAAGAAAGGAAGAAAGAAAGAAATCAAAAATTGATGTTTAGTCAATCATCAGTATTCAGTGTGCAAGTCGTGACATGTTTGTTTCATAAACTTATGAAATATTACTCAAATTCCTGACCCAAATTCAAACCATACCCAGCAGTGCTTTTTTTTCTTTTTAACGTATGACCTTGTCTGGAGCATTTTTGATATAAAAGAGGTCGCCCGATCGTGTTTGAAATGAAAATAAAGGATTACAAAATGAGAAACAGCAACCTCAAACAGATCACGCCTGAACATGTAATAACCTCAAACATGTGATGTGTTCCCGTTAAGAACCTTGCCAATATTTGAAATCATTTTCCTGTTAGAACTGTCTCTTCGTCCTGACAGAACAGCCATCTTTGCATTACCGTTACAATGCTAATCCATGTACAATTCATCACGATGTTAGACATGAAGGTCCCTGGCTCGACTCTATCGATCATCTATTCTGGGCAGTTTAAAAGGTTCTTAAGTCCTTCTTTAAAGCGTGGCTATGATTTCCAATCAGACGTAGATCACTACGGAACGAGGGGGACGCATGCTACACCTCTATGAAGATAAAACACAGTAATATTTCCTCAGTTCATATCTTTGCCTTACACGCTCGACCACATGGATTTACAGGATCTGTAACACGCCGTGTGGCCCGGGCGAATCCTGACAGCGCTCTCTGCATCGACGTGATTGGCTCCTTGCGTGCCAGGCGGCTGGCAGAACGCCAGAGAAGCTGATGGGCACAGTGCCAAGAGGTGAGTGACCTTACCAGCTTATGAGGTCACACGAAAGCCATACAGCCCCGCTCACTGAGGGGAATACAGCCGACGGGACGACGAATTCAGGACCCCAACGGGGGCAGGGATCCTATTCTGACAGCAGACGCGCTCCCTCCTGCCTCTGGATGAGTATTAATAAATGATTACTGTGTCTGGGCCAATCTTTCAGACTGCTTGTCAAATAAGAGAGGGCTGAACGCGTTTTGGAGCTGTTTTGCCATTCGTATCTGTTTTACAGTAGTGTGTAAGAACAGTGAGAATTGTGATTCTTTTGCTCTTCTTTTCTCGTGTAACTTTTTTTTTTCTTTCTTTCTTTCTTTTTTTTTTAAATTATTTTAACTTCATCTCAGCTAATTCTAGCTGTATGGCCTTTCCTGACATTTTCACCTTAACGTGATAGAGAAAATGTAAGAATGTCTCCCAGCAGACCAGGTCTCTGATTGCTCCAATCTGCGAGACAACAGCCATTTATCTGTGTTTGTGAGATTGACTGTGACCTGTCCGGAGATAACGAAGAAAGAAAGAAAGTGATTTAAAGAAAAAAATAACAACGAAAAGAACAGGACAGAAGTTAAAGACTGGAGTCAAAAGATGAGATGAAGATGTAAACTGAAAGAAATAGAGGCTAGAGTTGTCACGTATGCCCGCCAAGCAACAACACGCTGAAGCCATATTCCAAAACCGCAGATTCCGAAACCAGGCCTGGATCATACTGATATCACTTACAAATCATACTTGTAGAACCAGAGAAGAGACAAAGACTAACCTTTCCTGAGGAAGACGCTCTGGAAATAGAGATTTGCAAAAAAAAATAAATTAAATTTACAAAAAATCTCTGGTATAGAATGAGGTTGTGAATTTCATATGCAGGATTGAGACAGAAAACAGACAGAGGAGACTGGCTCTGATGACATAGTAGATATAGTGGCTACAGCAAAGAGGATTTCCCCGAAATCTCATTACATTCCTTAAACCGTACGCTCGCTTCAGCACACTCTGTTTGCCTTTTTTTTTTTTTTTTTTTCATTCTTCTGTTTGGAGGGCATTTCTATCTCAAACACTTCTTCCACACCATGGACTGTCTGTCTGATTATCAGGCAGACCTATCTTTTCTTTTCTTTTCTTTTCTTTTCTTTTTTTTTCATTATATTGGAATACCTGCTTCTTCTACTCAACAGTCATATTGATATCTGCTTGTCTGCTTAACTCTGAGACATGGTTGGGTAATATTCTCTTTGTGAACAGAACATTCTGATTCATTTCTAATGCCTCCTTATGGGCAGAACATCAGAACTTCCGGCTATTCTGGGAGGTCTTTTGTCTATAGAACAGATTAGTTGGAAGGCTTGTTTTTGGGGGTTTTTTTTTCTACAGAATGTTGTGAAACTATCAATAAGTTCAGGCCTAAGGGTGTTACCCTGACCGGTGGGTTGTGGTCCAGTGACAGTGTAAAGGAAAACTTGTGGCCAACTCAAACAACACATTCGAAAAGTGTATTTCCCCAGAGGCTGTCCGAGGCAAGAGGTCTAATGATTTTGTTTGGTTGTTGATGTGCTTCAGTGCACAATTCAAATGACACGTCTATGTATTTCCTGCATAATTCATATTCATTATGCATATTGAACCGTGGTCGTGGTGTATTATGTTCGGCGTGACCCGGCCTACCCCTGTTGTTCAAAAAGGGGCCAGCGTATCGCCTGAGTTTTGATGAAAGCTGCATTGTCTACAGTTTTCACGACCACAGATTAGTTTATGGCGATGAACAGTGAAAGTCAGAAACGTAGCAGTACAGGGTGCCTGACGTGACTAGGATTTTTTGGTGTAGATGTGAGCCAAACTATCAATTGCAGAACCACAAACACAAACGTGGGCGTTGGCAGCAGGTGTTGGGGGTTTTTTTGCTTATCAAGAGAGGTGCCCGAGGAGCTATTTTGCTAACAAACTCCGTTTTTTTTTTACATACTCTTACAAACTAGAGTTATTGTTCTTACCTCTGAACTTTCTGAGAGCCAAAAGCAAACAGTGAAAACAAGTCTGATAAATTGGATACTACCATCTCAACTTGAGTGAGAAAGAATATTTCTTTTTTTCTTTTAAAAAAAACAACAACAACAACAACAAAAAAACATTAAGTAGCAAGAGCATGTGTATGCAGCACAGTAAGTAATGTTTGGCCTGAGGCTTATGCTGTGTTTAAGCACAATGTTACATTCAATTTTCAGATGAATTCAGCTTCCTATGAACATATGAATTCTTTCTCCTCTTCCTTTCTCCTCTAACACTTATGTGTGTATATATATATATATATGCCTTTTTTTCACTGTCATACTGTTGAGATTGCCATTGAACCTGAGACTAACAGGCTAGAGGAAGAGGGGATGGATGTAGGAATCAGAAGTGAAAAGTAGGGAGAGAGAGAGAGAGGTCTAAACTGTAACATCCTGCTTTCTTCTCTCTCTTCTCTTTATTCCCATAGAGTACCTGCACATACACCTTAAGTCATAAATATAGGTCACCGCTAAAAACCACAGCAAAGAAATAAAGACGTTTCATTTGACGCAGAATGAACCTTTTATTGTGTGTGTTCGCAATAATCCATAATCCAATCTAGCAATCTTAGCATGTTGTCACGGTAGATTTGGTCTCTCATAGACGGTCGCATTCAAATTTCAGCTCTAATCTTCAAAACATAATTTACTGCTGCCCCTGAAATAAACCTGCGATAAATTGAGACGCTGCACACTTTTTAAACTATGAAAGAGAAAAGACTTCCCGACAACAGTTCGTAATTAACGGTAATTAAGCGGATGAACTGAGGTGTTCCATGGGTGGCTTGTTATTTTAGTTCCTCTTCTTCTCCTTCCTCTCCCTCAGCCTCTGTTTTGTCCCAAATTCATCTCTTTTTTTTCCCATGGTGCAAAGCGGCAGCCTCTCACTGCTTGAAATTTCTCACACATGCTTCAGACAAATTACGCCCTGCATATTGTCAGCTATTTTTATCCTCAAGGTTAAAACACACTCCGCTTGGCAAGGCAGGAGCAGCTGAACACACAAGCGTTGATCAATTCTGGAAGATTCTATAGGCCTCTTGGCCTTGCATGGGTCTTAGCCAGCTATAATTCCGAGGATAATGGCATGGCAAAATGTTACGGTTTATTTTAAGGGTGCTGTATTTATAGACTGTATATGAGGGGACTTCACTTCACTTCACAGCAATTAATGAGATGATTGTGAACTCAAGTCACAACACATGTAGAATTACACTGTAAGTAACTTTTCTGTGCATTTGAATCATGTGGTCTCCATATAGTCAGAGTGACAGTCTAGTAAAGTTAAATAGGTGTGCACTTTATAAGGTAAGAAGTTGTAAACTGTGTGCATTTCTTGCTGTCCTCTTCATTTATTCATCTCAGGCATGGTGTGTGTGTGTGTGTGTGTGTGTGTGTGTGTTAGTAAGAAAATTCACACCCTCAGCCTATGTTCAGTTTGCCATTCCTGTGGGTTTTGTTTGTTTGTTTGTTTGTTGTTGTTTTCATTTCTTCCCATTTCAGGAATTCCATTAAAGGCTTGGCTTTGAACTACAAACGGATCCATGGGCACTGGCCTGAACGCTGTCCCTGTATTAAAACACTCGCTACTTTTAGTTGACTGATTACAACAGTAATTAGTCCCAGTTACCTGATCTCATGGAACGCATTTCAAATATTCACACACGGACAAACGTAAGCGTTAGTCATGGTTTTGTGGCTAAACGTCAATATCTGACACGGTTTCATTTCCATACTCCACCCAGTGGATGCCTCTGTTTCTTCTTTACAGTATTTATTTTGACATGTCATGGGTGTTATTTACAAACCTTCATCTGTATGCAAATGTGCCATTATATATGTATATATACACACACACATACACACATATATATATATATATATATATATATATATATATATATATATATATATATATATATATATATATATATATATATATATACATACACACACACACACTGTATGTATGTATGTGTGTGTGCGTGTGGGTGTGTGTGTGTGTATATATATATATAATGGCCCATTTGCATTACATATAAGGCAAATGGACCATGATCTATACAGAGAGCATTGACATTTCTCCAGACATCAATGTCTGAAGCTTTTTCATGAGATCAGATTGATCCCAGGGCTTCTCATCAGAACTGACTAGCGGAACATACCACAAAAGCTGTGTTTATAACTACTTTACATAAAAGCATCTTCATCAGACATTCATAAAACTTTACGAGCTAAATCGACACGACATTGCCCGGTTGCCGAGAGTGACATTTGGCAGTAAATGACTCAAAACATGGATCACTGCAGCTTGAAAACAGCTAACCCGTGTGCATTGCCGTTTATTACATCATAACATACATAATCAAATTCAGTTTACTCTCTGAGCTTCCCAAGGGCAGGATTTTTTTATTTTTTTATTTTTTTATTTTTTTTAAACTGGCCATCGTCCCTGAGTGGAGCAATATTTCGCCGTGATTCGATTCATGCCTTCTTTGTGGTCTGCGGTTGTATCGTTGATGACATATCAGTGAGAGGGCATGCATAAATCTAGCTTAACTGCATGTGCGCAGTTTTATCATGCGATGGAATGGTGCAGGGAGAGAGGGAATTTTACGGCATCAAATGAAAGGCAACAGACTGGATTTACTAGGCCATCTGTACGAGTTCATTTGCCCTAATCTGTGATCTGAACATGGGAAACGCGTCCAAACGTGTACCAAAGATTCATTATTCAGATGAGCTTCAGAGACAAGCCATTGCCTCCTCACCCTCAGGCACATGTAGATTCCAGCATTCAATATGTCCTCCATGTTTTGATAGGAAAGAAACTGCGAACCGTCGTGTGAGTTTGTAAGGCTGATATACTTTGAAGCTGTCGGTGTACCTTAATATTTGTTGGAGAAAGATGCTGAATTGGTTTAAACTCACTGACATAGCAACTCCAGCAACCCAGAAAAGCTTTCAGTAAGATAAAACTGTCAGTATTTTGTCATTTCAACATATTTGAAATCACCGAAACCAATGTTCTCTGTAATGTCAAGTTATCTGACTGATTTAACAAGTGAATGGCCTCTTACTAGTTGCACATGACAAAAATGTTTCACACGAGAAATTATGTTTATGGAGCTCAAATTTGAGAAAGAAAGAAAGAAAGAAAGAAAGAAAGAAAGAAAGAAAGAAAGAAAGAAAGAAAGAAAAGGAAAATGCTGAATAAGTTTTACTAAAAGTGGAAGGAAAAGAGGGGAAAAAAAAAAGCAGGAAAGCGTCCATGCAGATGTGATTAAACAGATGGTTTGGTGTGGCGGCTACGTCGCATAAGCGCATATGTTGACAGACAGAGGGACAGGAGATGTCTGGAGGGCATGTACAATGACTTCACTTCTGACGAAGATCAGGTTAATGGCCTCCCAGCAGAGAGCCCAAACACAGGTCATGATCAAACAGGACAGCTTCAGGCATTGCAAACGTGGCTTACATCCATAAAAACTCCACTTTGCCACATGTATGAAGGATCCTCATGTCACCTAGCAGACTAGTCAGGACCAAACCGACTTGTGATGGTAGAATTTGGCTAGTCGACAGACATATGGATTACGACTGTGATTACACAGTCACAATTCGAGACGCATACGTATATTTTTTATTGATTTATATGAAAAAGAAACAGATTAAACACTTCAGTTATTAATTATGACAGAAACGTCCTCAGTTGATATTGACATATTTAGCTATAACGAAAGTGACTTTTTTTTTTTACGGTTTTACGGCTGAAATTTATTGATACAGCAGCTCATACGTCAAAGCAGTTTAAAAAAATATGGTTGTCGAAGAACAACAGAATGCTTGACAACTTGAAGTCTTCTGCGGCCTGAAAGTGAATTAGCAATTGGTAAATTTGTTTGCGGTGGCAAAAAAAAAAAAGAAAAAAAAAGGTGTAGTGTGTATGGCATCACAATCAGCTGTAGACAGGAAGTAATGAGTTTATCGAGTCATATATCATTCTGTTTGAGCAATGATTGGAAACAGAGCAGAAGACTCCATTCATCATATTAATAGACTTAAATGATGAATGACCTTCTGCCTCAAGACTGTGGATTTACATGTTGTTGCTACGGTTACAATCATAAAACAAGCCTTTGTTATCAGATTTTAAACCATACAGTTAAACTTTGCCCTTGGTTGTTTATTTGTGTGTGTGTGTGTGTGTGGTTGTGTATGTGTGTCTATATATGCTACTATATGCTGTATGGTACTACATGAAACATACTTTTTATGATGATGATGAATCAGTGCTCTTGCATCAGATAACCTTTTAAGGGTAAAGTGCCCATCACAAAACCAAATTAAAGCTCTGATATCTATAAAAAACAGCATTAGATCTGTTAGTAATACCAATAGATCTTTCAACAGCCTTAACAATTGTTCAGTGACAGGACAAAAGGTTTGGATCTGTGGTTTCATGACAAAACCAATTCTCTCCATAGGGGTAAAGTGATATGTTCTGGCCAAGCACGTGCACACACACGCCCACACACACACGCACACACGCACTCACGCATACAAACACATACATGCACAAACACACACACGCCCACATACACACACACACACACACACATGCAGTTAAAGGTAAATTATTTGCCCATCTGACTGCACTACGGAGCAGGAATGCACATCTGCTGAATCTGTAAACAAGCAGTATGTTGTTCATCAGGGGCGAGCGAGAAGAGGTGGTGAGAGAGTCATACTTCACAACCTGATTACATCAGCTTTGTCCTGAGGACACAACAGAAACAAATGGATCCCCGGAACAGAGGCTTATCGATTTATCTCCCTATAAATATACATCTCTCTCCTAAATATTTCAGCACTACATGGCTATGTGATATATACTTTGCAGAGATCAGGCCTTTTTTTTTCCAACTCTTTCTTTTTTTTTTTTTTACTACTTTCTCTACGTCGCCCACTATGTTCCTGCTGGGGGTCATGTCTGGAGCACATTTCCATACAGTCTTCCATAGAGACAAACAGTTATTCAGTCAAAGAAATTCAAATAAAAGCCACGGTTAGAGCAGATGTTTGGGTCTTTGTTGATGCTGTTGTTGTTTGTTTGCTTGTTTGTTTGTTTTTGTTTTTGTTTGTTTGCTTGTTTGTTTGTTTGCTTTGTTGGATGGTTTTGTTTGTTTGCTTGTTTGTTTGTTGGTAAAACAAGGTAATTGACAATTTTTGCACGTTCCTAAAGATGACGCAAAGACTCAGACAAGATATAACCACACACGAGTTTCCAAAGACTTTAATGTAACTGTGTGTGTGAAATACGCGGAAGTAAACCTGTGTGTCTGTGTTTAAGGTACTGGTTGCTGTGGTCACAGATCAGGGAGTGTGGAGGAACAGACCCCTGGTTACATAGGCCAGTCAAAATGTCAAAAGGTCTTAGTGTCAAGCAATTGCTCAAGACTGTTTTACTGTGACTGAAAAAATTAGATAAGGTTCAATTTATAACCCAGGCCTTGTGTTTGAGCTGTCATCTCAAGAAGTGAGGCAGAACATTTCAGACCAACATTTTTTTTTTTTTTTTAGGTTAGATCGATTTTTGCTCCATTTTCCATTTTCGTGTAGCGTTGCAAGATTTTTTTTTTTTCATAACAGTAAAAAAATATATTTTTATATATATATATATATTCGAGCTTCTTATTGACAAGTCAGCAAAAAGTTATAAATGAGACAGTCTCACAGTACAGTCCAAGTTCCACAGAACTATTTGTCTGTACAAGGCCAGAGAAACAGTTCTGCAAAAATCAGCAAAATGACTACATACATTTATTACACATATAATTCATCTTTTATTTACAATTAATCATTCTACCTCAGTACCATAGTCATACGCTAATGTATTTGGACCAGTTTTTAACCATTCTTACACATGTAGTTAGTTTGTTAATGCATTGTAATTAAAGTTACTAACATGTGTTAGTGAAATGAGATGATTGTAATGAAGTCTTCCTTACCCTGGCATACGTTCACATTTTCCTATTCCGAGTAATTTTTTTCCATTTCAGCAGCGTAATATCTGCATCGGGTTTCTATCTGATGAATCTACGCGAACGGAATCTCATCGCGACAAACACGTGTTTGAGTTAAAAGCTAATTGCAAGGCTTCTCGGTGTTTCAGTGTCACATATAATTTGAGCGGGCTCTGTCTGAGGTGCATTATGGAGACAGCTGCTGCTTGTGACTCGTTTGCACGTTTGCACCTGCTGTCTGCGCCTCTGTCTTGTCTTTTAAATCAAACCCAACGGGAGGTACTCTCCGCCGTCCGAGGTGACGCTTTCCATAAAGCACTAAACCTGCATTAGAGGGGCGTGTCACGTCCGCCGTCCGAGCCCCGACTCCCTCGTTCGTATTGTTTTCAACGCTCGAACGTTAGTCATTGCTGAAAGATCCTCCGCGCACGCGACATGATGGAGCTTCATCAATCATTCAAGGGCAAGAATAGTGACTGGCTGTAAGGACGCCTGAACATAAAGGGTTTGGGAGCGTTACGATTCTTTTAAGTTCTAGTGAGAACACAATGCAAAGGTGAAGGAGAGGTTTGAAAACAGAGTAATAGAAAGAGAGAAAAACACACACAGACAGAAAGACAGAAAGAGAATCAGGGATTGAAAAGAAACTGTTTCTCTTGACTAGAAAATAAAATAAATAAATAAATAAAAACAAGTTAATCTTGAAGCCCACACATATTAAGCCTTCTTCGATTCACAAACAAGCAAACCAACAAGGATGGCAGACCATTTTAATCATGCAAAAAAATAAATAAATAAAAAAACACACACACACACACACACACACAAAAGCACTTTGTGGTGCAGAGTTGAGTGCTTCTCTGTATCTTCTCTTTTCTTTGAACGAAAAGCCTACATCTCTCTTGCCCCACTCATGAGCCATCGCTTGTTTACGAATCTCAAGTCTCAGGCTGGCGTGCTGAGTGCAACCATTCTTTTTCTCTCTCTTTTTTTTTTTTGTCTGGGGGGGGGGTGATGCAAAACATTCACTAATGAGTACAGATCATCTCCATGAGACTGATAACAGAGCAAGACATTTGAATGCAGAGGCTCAGGGTTACTAGATATTAGATGATCTATATGTGTGTAGAGCATAGATGGTACCAGACGTTAGCTAGTTGTTCTCTCATAAAATATAACTGTTCAAGTTCTTCTTTTTTTCTCCCAATCTTAGTATTTAAAGTGTTTTTTTTTTTTCTGGTTGTTGTTGCTAATAGTAACACATGTTATTTCTCTGCTACATATGTCAAGCTCAAAATGCCATTGAATTAGAGCAACGCAGGCAATGATCAAATTATTTTTATTCAACTGCAGGTTCCTCTGACATTGTGCCATCCAGAATGAGTTGTTTCTAAGGGAACATGGCCCTGAGAACAGTGCAGTCCACCCAGATAATTTCAAAATAACAATAAAAACACAATAACATAATCAAAAAGCAAAATCTGGTTGTTAGTCTCAACGCTGGGGGGAGCGGGGGGGGGGGGGGGGGGGGGGGGGGGGGGGGTTCCAAGTGTTGTTCATACTGTTTTTATGATGGTCTTTAAAGCCTTTAAACACAGAATCCAAGCATTTTATTACAATCAACAACGTGTGATGTGAGTATCATTGGCTAGTAGAGAGACAATCTCAGCGGTACGCGGTCGATACTGCGGATACAGTCTTTGAGTGCTCACCTGGGCGATGCAGTCGACCTGAGGAAGAGCTTACACGTCTTCTACACTGCCCTCAATCTGTCGGTTCTCTTTTCCCAAACAGTCAGTTCTATCTCTGCACTGCACCACGCTGAGTGTGTGGTGTGTGTGTGTTTATGTATGGGTTACAAAACTGTAGACTGTACAGAACTTTAACCTAGAGAAAAGATTCATCAGAGACTTGTTTATATATGTTTATATATATATATCCCCTTTGCATATCTCTAAAATTCACATAAAAATAATAGAAGTAGTTGAGGGACACTGTTTCTACAATTTAGCTATTAAATTTGCCTTATAACCCTAAAGTTTTATTAGTGTTATTAGCAGTAGTAGCACTGGAAGTAGTATTAGTAGTAGAAGTAGTGGCAGTATTTCCATATTTTCTGCCCCAATGTGGAATATTCAATTACCCATGAGCCCTCAAATGTCAGGTCAGCACAATCTTCCTCTGACACACACAAACACACACACACACACACGCAGAGTGTCACTGCATATCGTTGCAGTGTGAGCTGCACAGTATTAGACAGGCCATACTTGGAAGAGAGAATTCTCTGGACAATAATATCCATAACTCCATAGGTACCCAACCGTCAGTGCCTACTGAGTAACAGCGAGAGTGAGTTCAGTGACCTTGGCTGACAGGTTCGCCTGAAGAGAAAACACTACCAGTCGTGTTGACAACCGCGGCGCAGCTGGGAATCAAACCCCTGAGTACCAGGTCCAGGAAATAACTATGCATTAGGTGACATTAGCCTATCAAAAAAAAAAAGCGGAGAAGTTCAAAGTCTGAAGGAGAAAGCTGTGGACATAGAACAAAAATAACGGTTAACGGAAAGATGATGCAAAGTGAAGAAAAGAGCGAAAGTCTAAGGAGAATAGTAGCTGAAGTGGAGTGAACTGGAAATGCAGGCTCACCCTCCATTTGTCATTTCAGACATGTTGGAAGTGCTTTCCACGAGTAATAATAGTTCTGAGAAGTGCAAAACTCATAGCTGTCTCGAATAATAGCTACAAGCATCTTTACTTGGTTTATGGCTTCTAAAGGATATTTGATACCAGCTCCAATTGAAAACAGCAAAAAAAGAAAAGAAAAAAAAGGATACTATATGGAGTGCCCCAAATGTGAGCAACACTACAGAAATTCAAGAGAGATAAAATAAATCTGTTAAGATATCTTCAAATGTTGCTTGCACTGAACTTTCACAGTTTTGCTTTCCAAAATAATCGTGAATTGGATCAAATGTGTATTTGAGAAATAAAATAGTACAGAAACCTGTGGATTTGCATGATTCATTTCATATTGTATAGGTGGAGAAAATTCTTTTGCCGCAGTTCACCCACACACAGGGCTGAGATGTGCTTCGGTTCAAGTCAATATTTCCATCGCGTTCAATAGAATGAAATCAGCTTAAGTTGACGCTCGACTCCTCAGAATTGTGTGCTGGCTTGCCAAGGCGTGTTTCACTGAACAATGCAACAGCACTCAATAGCCCCGCATTTCCAAATTCAATAAACAGAACCTATAAAAAAAAAAAAGAGGTTAATTCAGGAGAACCGTGACTGAGTTCACTGTGGTTAATTTGTCGAAACCTAAATGAAACAGATTTTGATAAGAGATGGGGAACACTGACTTCTTTAACTACACATACTAAAGGAACATTTGTAAGATATTGGCACCAAGTAAGTGAGAGAGTTTATTTATTTTGTTTTGATGGATCTGCTCGTGTTCTCAGTTTTCGGTCACTCGCCGTCCAGCAGTCTTGTCATTTGAGCTGTGACACAACTGCTCTGAAATGGCCTTAACGCTACACTTAGCACTTCCATAAGGACTGTGAAAAAACCAAACACACTCGGTCAAAGTCAATTCCATCATTACCATTTTGTGTTACCGTAAAGTCAAGAATTCACCCGAATTCTTGTTCATACACAGACGTCTCTTAGATATCTTCCCTTTTCCTAACTGTACAAAACTTAACTTTTGTCGGTTTAGTTATGACTCAGTGTTGTTTCTTGTCATAATCGTCTCCTTGGTAACTCCACTTAGTTGGGGAATTTCAGTTTTCTGCTCAGAAGAGCGGTCTTGGGCAAAAGCTGATGCTGTCAATCTCTATCCTGCCAGTTTTATCTTTCAGCTACTCCGGCGCCTACTGATTCGGACACGACCCTACCATTAACCCACCATTTTATAATGGGATCTAATTGTCACAGTCATTCTACACTCTTCTCTAACCATTATACAGCTGGAGAACTGAAGGGAGAAACTAGGCCACAGATAGTGCCCCGGTTGGAGGGGATGTTTCTGGCAATACCTCACAAGTTCCTGATTGCAGAGAAAGATCCAGTTTTTCATATAGGATAAGGTAATTACCAGACTCCACGCTGACAAGCCGCCCTGTGTTATACTTTGAAATGATGAATTTCACTGGACATTTTTTTTTTTATTATTATTGTGCAGAATCCAAATGTTGGAGTAGTGTCACCATTCAAAACTTGGCAAAACGGTTTAGCTTTTCAGCTTTTGTTGTCAGGTCTTTAGTGTTTTTTGATCATTTGGGTGTTGACAGAAAAGTGGCAATACCGTTTTGTGTCACTGTGTGTTGGTCGTCAAAGCTTGGCGTTTCTCAGATTCATTGCCACGATACAACGACTGTGAGTACAAAACACTTTGAGCATCAGATGGAAGCGGAAACGAGTGCCGGATGAATCCCAATCGCCAGCGTGTTTAGAAGCTTAGGGGGCAAGTTCTCCCCACAGACCAAATGTTGGCTATGCTATGCTATACTATACTATGCTATGCTATGCTATGCTATGCTATGGAGGAGTTCTGTTTGGACAAATATGAAAAGTAACTTGATGTGGCAATGAAGTATGTTTGACATTCCTTTTAACTGTTAACTCCAAATGATTTTTGGAGACCTACTTTTTTTTTTCCCCTATACCTCAGTCAAATTAAAAACATTTCTTTGAGTACGTTTGTGTTGACTGTGCTGCCCACGTTTGTTCGGCTCTCGAGTGTTAGCACATACCTACACACCTGCGTTCTGCCTACAGCTGCAGAGGCTTACTGAGGGGAAATGACAGCCAACGATGATAGTCATTAAAACTTGTGGAGACTGTTTTTTTTTTCTTTTTTTCTTTTTTTTTTTTTGTAAATGACAGTTAGTTTTTGCATGATTATCACTGTGGCCTTGCCACATTCCACCTCCACAGATATGTACGGTCTGTCTTTAGACCCAGGAGCCAAATCACTGTCAGTGTAAAAGAGGCGAACGACAGAGGCGATGCAGACAGACAACAAAAATACAGGCCGTACAAGGTTCCAACGTGGTTGTTAACCAGAGAGAACCACATGCATCTAAAATGATCTCTACATCCATTTGTGACAGGATCCTGGATCATTTTGCTTCCAGCCAAGAAGCTTCTGGAACTTGGAGTCAAGGAAAAAAAAAAAAATTCAGAATATTTACTGTAAACGATGGACAAGATTGGTGATTTGATTTGTGGAAATAATTCCTTTAATTGACTAAGTTGGAATTGAATTTATGCAGCGAATTTGTGCCCTGAAAATGTTGACATTTAAATGGAATAACTGAAATGGTGCTTGAGACAGAAGTCTTTGTAATCACTCCATCCATAGTCCCATGTTGGCTTTCAGAGCGGGGATTAATGGAGATTAATGATTGTTTACATGGAAGAAAGCTCTTGAGAAATAATCCGATCACAAAAGTAGTGACTAATTAGTTGTTTGATTAACACTACATATTTCTCACACTCACCAGGGCAGATGGACAATCAGCTAATCATATTAATCTGTCCTGCCCTTCAGATCTGCCAAAAATGAACAAGTCTGTTACAGAGCTGTCAGAGACAAAGCGCAAACTTTGTGTAATTAAAATAAAATGCTTAACTCCATTTTTTTTGTTCTTTTTTTTTTTTAACACTGTGTCAATTTGCTGTTAGGAAACACTGTTGCGTCTCATCAAATCCCAATACACGGCATCGTTTTAGATTTCGCAACACACGTAAATGTTTCCCACTCTCTGCTGATTAGTAACAAACAGCGTCTGCTGGGATGCCAGCAGAGAAAACCGTGCGGTTGCATGAAAAGTTGATTTAGAGAATTCTGGAGCTCCCCGGACGTAATCAGGACTATTTGCTTCTAATTTTTTTGTCCTGAGTTTTTATCACAACAGGTTAAGTCAAGCATCGCATTTGAAGAATGCTGTTTGAAGTTCTAAAGCCTTTTGTTCGTCATTCTAGCAAGAAAGAGACCTACTGGGGCTTGACAAACCGCTCTGCTTGAGTGTGGACGTCAGAGGTCAGTGGAAAGTTGAAAAAGAAAAGAGAGAGAGAGAAGAAGAAGAAGAAGAAGAAGAAGAAGAAGAAGAAGAAAAAACAACAGAGGCAGATTACATCTGCCATTTTTTAAATTAACGTGCATCACATATAAAACTTGACACAACGTTTTATAATTAGGGCTACATTTGGCCAAGTTCTTGACTGTGATTAATAATGATTAACACAATACATTATTGTCATCAATATGATTATATTTTATTTATAATTTGATACCTGTTGTCTGCGCCATTACAACATAATGTCAGTTCAGTGGAAAAAATGGTGTTTGAAAACAAGTGTTCAGTATCTTGAGTATTTTACACATTTTCCCATGAGTACCACTCGGTTTTCAGGATTACAGTCTGAATACATTAAGACGTGGGTCTTAACGATGGTGCGTTTTGAATTCTTTTTCTAGGTCTTTCTACAACTCAGCTGCCAGTGTTCCTACTTCCAAATGCTTCCTTTCAACCACGTACCCTGCCGTTTGTCTAAGCGAGAATCTTGAATCTTTCCTTTCTCTGAGACAACATGTGTTAATGGACTTTTACATGGTTTGCCACCTGGCTTTTCTGTAACAGTGGAAGGTTTATATGTTGAACGTGTTTGTGTGTTTCTAATCTCTCCTGGGCTGTGTGACATGATGATTCTCTCTCTCTCTCTCTCTCTCTCTCTCTCTCTCTCTCCCTCACTCAGTGTGTGTGTGTGTTTGTGAGTAGTTTTATAAGGGCAATCAATTCGCACTCCAGATAAACCATGTTATGTAATATGTAATCTATCCAATCTGGGAATCCACAAGCCCTCAGAAAAGAATCACACATATGCTCAATAGAGGGGTTCTCGCTCCCTCCCTCTCTCTCTCTCTCTCTCTCTCTCTCTCTCTCTCTCTCTCTCTCTCCTCTTCTCTTCTATTCTCTCTGGTCTCTTCTACTCTTCTATTGCCAGCATGCTCCACAGCTCATACATCTTGATTTTTCAGTATCCCACTATTCCATCGTACCTCTCTTTCTCCCTCTCCCTCTCTCTCTCTCTCCCTCTTTCTCTCACTCGCTCTTGGGTGAGGTCACTGTGTAACCCAAAGCAGCAGTAGATGGCTTTAGGAGGAAAAAAATCCCATCACCACCTCCTGGCACGTATTAAAGCAAGTCTCTTAGACAACACGTGAAACTATACATATCAAACGCAAACGCCAGGGCGGGGACGGCAGAGAGTCGGAGGCAAGCTTCTCTGGTGGCGGTGTACGCAGTAGATCTTTAATGGAAAAACTGGATTGTGTTCTTTTCGTATGTTACGGCGTAAGACGTGTTCTGTTGAACGGAGTCAAAACCCAGACTTGACCTGAGCTTTGGCCCTACTCCCTAATCCTAACCCCAGTTCAATAGCTGTTTTCTCAAAGAAAATCCATTCCAGAAGAATGAAGATTGATTTCACTGTCAACACCGTGTGTTCCCTTTTTGGCCGTGCATTTCGCTCCAGATCAGATCTGAAAAGAGGTCTCCGAGTCAGTTTTTATGGGTAATGTTCTAGGACCAGCTCAAATTGTCAGTAAATGATGATTTTGATGTTCTGTATTGCTCTGCAGTTCGATGCCAGCAGTAGTTTGACATTGTCCCAACAGTAACACCAGCAACAGTTGATCTGTATGTATGCCCTCAGGTGACTACTGCAAACCTGTAGCCCTCAGGTGACTACTGCAAACCTGTAGCCCTCAGGTAACTACTGCAAACCTGTAGCCCTCAGGTGACTACTGCAAACCTGTAGCCCTCAGGTAACTACTGCAAACCTGTCGCCCTCAGGTGACTACTGCAAACCTGTAGCCCTCAGGTAACTACTGCAAACCTGTAGCCCTCAGGTGACTACTGCAAACCTGTAGCCCTCAGGTGGGTACTGCAAACCCCCGGCTCTCTGGTAGGTACTACAAACCCATGTTAATATGTTGCCAAAGGGTGTCTGCCTTAGTGTGAGATAAAAGAAAAAAAGTAACGGAACCAGAACAAGACAGGACCTCTCTCTCTCTCTCTCTCTCTCTCTCTCTCTCTCTCTCACACACACACATACACACAGAGAGAAGGATTCCAGAAGCAGCTTCCCTCTCGCAAAGCAGCCTCTGTTTGACCCAGTGCATATTTTGATTAATAAAAAAAAAAAATCCCTCAACCAGTCAACAACTAATTAATGCAATTAAATATTCAACTAATTACCGCAAACCATCAGAAAGATAGATAGATAGATAGATAGATAGATAGATAGATAGATAGATAGATAGATAGATAGATAGATAGATGGATGGATGGATGGATGGATGGATGGATGGATAGATAGATAGATAGATAGATAGATGGATGGATGGATGGATGGATGGATGGATGGATGGATGGATGGATAGATAGATAGATAGATAGATAGATAGATAGATAGATAGACAGACAGACAGACAGACAGACAGACAGATAGATAGATAGCATTCAGTATATTCCACATTCATTTGTTTACTCATGCTCTCTCATCCTCTCCTTTTTGCTCTCTTTCTCAAAAATATAAATGCCGATGCCACACTTGGCCTGAAGGATTTCTTTTTATCTAAACGAAGATTTAGAGAGGATTGTTTTCCATCCAGTTTCTCTCAAAGTGTGTGTGTGTGTGTGTGTGTGGTGAAGGAGGAGAGTGGGTGTACACCGATAAATATTGTTGCCGTTTGATTGGGAGGGGGAGTTAACATTGTCAGCTGTTTGTTTGCTTTGCGTTGTCCTCACCCGAATTGGCTTACCTTAAGGCCGTGCAAAACACACACAGACACACACACACACACACACACACACACACACACACACACATGGCTTAAACAGCTTACAGACCATTCAATGCTTACTGTCGCTTCTTCACAATGACACTGTACTCCTTCAAAACGTGCGTTTAACGAGTGTATACAGTGTTAGCTATGAGGAGGCACCGAGAATGACGGAGCATTGGGCCCCTGAGTGGATTTCTTTGTGTGTTTGTGTAAACACACACATCTGTCTGTAAAGCAGTGTGGGTGTTCACTGATGCAGTACTCAAACTATAGGGCTCTTTGTCGAGGCCTCCGGGCGAGACACAGAGATGCTCAGGAAGCTACAGAAACAGGAAATTCTTTGTGAGGAATTTGTTTCTGAGGCTTAAAAAATCGCTCCAATAAATCTTTGCCGATTTCAAAGGCTGTACTGCACATGCAATATCTTGAAATAAATAGCTGGAAAAAAAAACACGTCCTGAAATACGCCTTTGGACGTTTTTTTACACGTAGCCATTATCAAATCGTTTGTTTTTACAAAGTACAAACAGAACCAAAAGAGAATTCCAATAAGAAATGCTGGCCTCTGAAAATCAACAAATCAAACGAAGTTAAACAAAATGAAACCACACACTTGATGATTCCACGCAGGATCATTTTTCATCAATCAATGTTGTTAAAAGGCTCTCTGAAACATTAAGTGGTTTAAATTCACCGCATGGAGTGATCTGTGCACTTTCCTTTGCTTAGTTTTGACTGTGATATAAACAATACAAAAAATAAAAAATTATAACAGCACTGCTGTTAGAGCTGGCAGCTGGAGAATGTGTTAATCTAGAAGAAATGGAAGGGTCTAGAAAACATGAATGCAGCGTTACCAAAGTTATAATATTAGGATCTATGTAAGTACGTTCTAAAAGGAATCAGTTTCAACACAGAAATCAATCTCGGTTTGTAAAATCAATACCTTTGCCTCTGATGGCATCATACAGACACACAGCTGGAAAAGAAAACGAGACCAAAAAAAAAAAAAAAGAAAAGTGAGCTATTTATTACGCAAACATGAATGTTCTCAGGGAACGTAATAACTGCTGGTGCTTTTCAAAATGCCCTGAACCTGTTGGAAAAATCTTTTTTTTTTTTTCTTGGGCTGTAATAACCAATAAGCTCTACTAAGCAGAAACACATGGGTCCATTTTATAAATTGTATTACTTTTACTCAATTTCATGGTCGACATTGAGAAGTTATGGATGAGTTGCCATGAGCAACGACATGATCACCTCAGCAACTATGGGAACAAAACTTCTTTTTTTTTTTTTTTCTTACAAAAGTGTCATGAAAAATCACCTTCATTCGTTTACCTTCAATTTCATGCTCAAGAATTCAAAATTGATTCTACAGAGAGAGCGTAGTCTCACTATTGTCAAAGCGGGAACAGCAGACAGTCAATGTCTACCTCCATCTCTCTCCATCTCTCCATCTCTCTCTCTCTCTCTCTCTCTCTCTCTCTCTTTTCTGTCCACGGTGCCCCAGGGTTTTATGTATGACAGTACATCTTGTTGGCTGAACAGATAATTAGTAAGCCACATCATAACAGTCTGCAGGCCCCGGTTATGTCAGAGCACAAAGAAGGCCCCAAAAAAATAGACACGTCACCAGAGGCTTACCTGTAACATGTGAGCTCGCTCGTTCTGTTCCTGGTCAATTTCACAACGCAAGCCCACAGCGCTCCAGAGTTTTTTTTGTCTGCGGAGCCTGGATATGCCGAATTAAAGCAGCTCAGTGACAGCAAAGGCTAAAAAGAATTGAAATTAAAAAAGGGGGCTTCAGAACGAGAGAATATCGCTTATTTTCCACCTAGGCAAATTAACCAAAGACGTGAGTGTTGCACAGAGTCCGTGACTCTACGCGACTCCCTTATTTGTTTTGACATCTTTTACTGTAATAACCTGCAAGCTGGGAACTCAAAAGGTCTGACTGCATAACAAACCTGAGGTTCTGAGATTGTCCTAAGCCGCTGTTATGTTGTTGCTGTTGGGTTTTTTTGTTTGTTTGTTTGTTTGTTTTTTCTTTGTTCTTTTTTGCTGTGCAACCACGTCATGTAATGCTTTATTCGAAGTCTTTATGGAAGCTTTAGTCAGTCTAAAAGGTTTATTATATCATTTCATGTCCAGCGTAGCTGTTCTGACAACATAATTAAGCCACTAGCCATTTGATTCAGGTGGACCAGTGGAGAACAGAAAAGCGTAAGGAGGATGACTGAGAATCCCTAAGGACTGGAATGATCTATGTCTCTCCGTGTTATGAAACATTATGCAATTATATTACGTGTTTTATAATTGGTTTGAATAGTGCTCAGTTTGTTACGTGATTTTCTTATCAAACCACGCTGGTGACTAATGATTAGTACAAAACCACCCAGGAGTGGACTATACAAGTCCCCCTGAGGGGGCCTAATTCAGCAAAATAAAATGCTGGTTGGCCCACAGACGAATTTTTTGAAGAAAAGATTCAAAGAACATCCTCAATACTGTAATGAAGCATGGAAACAGCTAGAGCCCGTTCAAACACAGCCTATTTCTCTCTCTCTCTCTCTCTCTCTCTCTCTTTCTCTGACCCTCCTTCTCAATTATGTCAAATAGACTAAAATCTTGACGACAGTCTGTCCCCTACAGAAATTGGTTGTCATGTCAGCGGCCCTACTATCTTATCACATCAACTTTAAAGAGCCTTTGTTACGCTCACCTGCCACAAAAATGTCACGAAAATGCCAGCCGCTTGAGCGGCCGAGCTTCCGTCAATGGCTGGTGCGCAGGGGCGTTTTTTTTTTTTTCTTTCTTTATTCAGACCATGCTGATGAAATGACCTCGTTGTGCATTACTCCCGAATGACGAGGAATCAGGAAGACTGACACCGACGAAGACCCGTTAAATCATTTTCGCCATCAACTTTGTATTAAGTGCCTCAGTGAGGGAGGGGAAAAATGATTAAGTGCGCGGTGGATCAGAGACGGCTTCTACTCCACAGGAGTTCCCCACCTACGCAAGCTTAGTTTCATTTCCTCCTCATATTAATCGTGAATTAAAGTCGGAATACAGTGTTGTGGCAAAATAAAGACGTTTATATACATTTTCAAACAGCTTGTCTGAAAAGTAAATGGTGCGTGTGTTTGTATGTAATTGGAAGAAAGCTGACGGCACGTTACCTAGTTCTCCCGGATTTCCCTGACAAGTTGTCCATGCGTTGAGCCCTAGTGGGATGACTCCCTAAGTTTTTTCGGGAGTGCACTCGCTTGTACGTAAAATCAACTGAAAGTGGTTTAATGAGAAGAGTATGAAGTTGGATATTAAATCGAGGGCGAAAAATAGGGAAAGGCTTAGAACAGAAGGTATTAGTACTTTTCTTTTAATAGCTTTTTACATGGGCTAAGATCTGGGCTCACAATTAAATTATGTAGTTTTTAATCACGTCTTTAATCACTCATGTAGGCCATGCGTTTTCTGATTATTCATATTAGGTTTTAAATTTAGAGTTCACTGTGTTTCCATGATGGGTCCTTGAGTCTGATCCTCCTGTTTGTTTGCTTGTTTGTGTGTTTGTTTGTTTGTTTGTTTGTCTGTTTGTTTGTGTCGCATAATACAAGGTTATGCGATTTCTGTAAATATTTCGGTTGTCAATAATCCCCCACTCACTATAACGAAAAATGCAGCATAAATAACCCATTCTGTTTTATTTCATCTTCCAAGCTTGTCATTCTTCTCTACCGTGACTGAAACAGAATCGATACAATGTGCATTAGGCTGCTTAATGTGATTGCTGCAGGAGTTGTTTATCATTGAAATCAGGACTGATGCATCAACTTTAATTTGCAAAGAGAGGTTTGTTGTAACTAAAAGTGAGCTAAATGCTAAAAGCCAGCCCAACGCAAACGGATGATGCCATCATTGGAAAGTTTCAGTGACGCTGAAGTGCTGGACTCAAAGAAAAATGGATATGGAAATCAAAGCTTTCTGTCCCAAGTCACCCTGTGGTACAGAAATGCCCTCTGCCTACCATCTCACCTCTACATTGTGGCTGAGCCGATTTCATTAGATATACTAAAAATATTGCTAATATACTGATATGCCAATATACTGAGATGATCCTATTACTAACTGGTACGGGGTTGTTGTTGTTGTTGTTGTTCTTGATTTTTGATTGCGTTGCCACAGATAAGCCCAAAGTTAAATTAGAATAGAATTTAATTGTCTTTTTATCTCTCTCACATCATGTGAGGAGGTTTCTACACATCAAGAGGACAGCTTTCATTTCAAATTTTGTCTTGATATTGTTACTACAATCACATTAATTTGGTCATATACAAAGTTTGCCATGTAATAAGTCACAGCTGATGTATCCAGCTCATTCTGAATGATTTAATATGCCCAATCCAAAGGGAAGCAGACCTTTTTGCAACAGAAAATCTCTGAACCTCAGTAAAACCCTCATACATGCAGCCTTTCCCCTTTCGTGTGGTTCACTCTTTCTGAAAACATCTAGTTTGGATGAAGACGGCTAACGCTGGCAACGAAGAAGAAAAGAGAAGAGGCTTTTTTTTTTTCTTTTTTTTTTTCACTGTAAAGCTTAGGGAATCATCTCACAGAGGAGAGAAATACATCCCATAATCGCAGAGAAAGCAGGCGAAGAAGGGCTGTCATCCTGCCGACGCCTTGCTCTCTCGGTCTCTAATTAAAGAAGCCAGCTAATCCAGCCAGAGTTCAGGGTTGCCTTCATGAGGAGTCATCTCTCTGGACCCCACACACACACACACACACACACACACACACACACACACATACACAGACACACAGACACACACACACACACACACGCATGCACCCATATACAGACATACACATACACACATATACACACACACACACACACACACACACACACACACGCATGCACACACACACACACCCGCATGCACACATATACAGACACATACATATACACACAGACATACACACACACACACTCACACACACACACACCAGCATGCGCACACACACACACACACACACCCGCATGCACACACATACAGACAAATACATATACACACAGACATACACACACACACACTCACACACACACACAGACACACACACACACACACACACACACACACACACACACACACACACGCATGCACACACACACACACCCGCATGCACACATATACAGACACATACATATACACACAGACATACACACACACACACTCACACACACACACACCAGCATGCACACACACACACACACACACACACCCGCATGCACACATATACAGACAAATACATATACACACAGACATACACACACACACACTCACACACACACACAGACACACACACACACACACGCACACACACACAGGATTGCTCAGCTTTTTCCTGTGCATACCAAGTGACTCTGCAGCATGATAGCAGGCTTCAGCATGTGGAGCTAGAAAGAGATTTAAGACATGAATAGTGGCACAGGCTAAACCAATAGCACCAAACACCAAATCCCTTCCCATGATCCCTGGGAGCTGCTCTGTGGAGAGCAGGGGTGAGCAGTAATGAATGGGGGCTTTACCTTCTGTGGGTCACAACACAGACAACAGATTAACCCCACAGGTCACAGTCCACTTAAGATGTTTCACTTTCGTTTCCACCATCATTAATTAAATTCGTTTTTTTTTTTTTTGTAAAAGAATTAAATCTCCACTCAGTGTATCTCAGAGGATGGCAAAGGAAGAGAGACAGCATTCAGAGCAACCTGATCTCATGAAACAGACATCAAATATTGATGTGCGTGTGCAAATATCATAACCCAATGCAAAATTCACAGACAATTTAAAGGTTAGTTTAAATAAAACACACACACACACACACACACACATCATGTTTAGTTTCAACATATCATTAATTGTATCACTGATCGATCACTGACTGTAACTTTCATTTAATTTCATTTTGTGAAGTCAAAAACTTTTCAGCCAAGACTGAATAAGCAGCCAATTCTATGCCACTCTAGGGTCAGCGATTGTGACAAAATATATCAGCCATGCCCCAATGATGAGGCTGTTGAACACAACAACAACAAGAACAACAACAACACAAAGCTTCTATAGAAGCTGCAGCTTCAAATTAAGCCCAGGGTACTACTGTTTGAATTGAGCTGAATGAACTGATTGTATTAAACTTTAGTATTAGCGCACACACACACACACACACACACACACACAAACACACGCACACATATATTTAGATATGCATTTAAGTATATACTCCGATTATATCTCCCTTTGTTCTGTCTGCTTGTTGCAGTATTGGTTATGTAAACTCCAAAGTTCAAATGAGTCACGTTCATCTTGCAGCAGAAAAAAAAATGGAGTATCATTCCATTTCTACTGAATGTGCAAGATGGAGGACTATTGTGAGACGAAGATCCTTCTGGAAAACCCACCCCTCCCGCCACTCCCCCCCCCCCCCGCCGCCGCCGCTCCCCTGACTGCGCCTGGAGCTTGCTTGTGTTGGCGGTATGACAGAATGGCAGTTGTCTGTGTTTGGGGTTCCTCTGTGTGTTCGGTGTGATAGTAAGACACAGAGGCTTTTCACTAGTCACCACAGTGCCAAGGTAACACTCCACTGCACAACAGCCCTAGACAAACAACGCCTACGATTTACAAAGTGGATTTCAATTCACAGGTTGGTTTTTGGGGGGGTTTTTTTGCTTTTTTTTTTTTTTTTTGCTACCTTACAGTGTGTGAGACTTTGTTTGGGAAAGATTTGAGTTGGTGGGGAAAGAGAGAGAGAGAGAGAGAGAGAGAGAGAGAGAGAGAGAGAGAGAGAGAGAGGTATTTTATTACCGACAAACTAAATTGAAAATCCGTATGTGAATTGAAATATTGATATTAGCGTACGTTTAATGAATTGGATTTCGTATGCTTTTCCTCGGATGAAATCCATCGAAACTGAATTGAACACGGAAATGGATGGAGAACACTAGCAGAGAGAATACAGAGAGATATGACCTTGCACTTCTTATCTGAAGCAGAAATCAACCTCCCTTTGGTTTTAATAGCTCCAATTTATCGAAGAAAGGAAACGGGGAGAAAAAAAAACAGCTCTTTTAAAAAGCTAGTACTACATGCAGATGAGGTCTTGATGCAGCGAAGGGAGGGAAAATGCTATGTCAGACTGAATGAACCAGAGATACTTCTGGAGGCAGCGTTTTTTTTTTTTTTTTTTTGGTCTTTGTCATAACAGAGCGGTTAGCCGAGAGCCAGGGCCGATTACGCCCCGAGTGATGTTAAACGCTTCTTTTCTTTTCTTTCTTTCTTCCTTTTTTTTTTTTAAATCCACTATCATAATTTAGAAAATAGATCAAACAAGATCAGACCAGGGCTAATGGGACATGTCAGTGTGTGAAGGCACGAGGACAGGCTTGTTAGTGTGTGTGGTCGGGGGGGGGGGGGGGGGGGCACGGCAGTGATTCTGCGGCGGGCTGAGGGGTGACCTTTGGGATAGTTGTGCTGTAATAAGCATTCAGTTTGGAACAGAGGATGACTAATCATGCCTGGGTTTCATTATTATTAATCTGCTGTTCAGAATGAGTACTGGTGCCCTCCAGCAGAAAAAGAGCCTGACTAGGAATCCACAGGGACCACACCAACCATGTGAGGGCTGGAGAGAGAAGACTCAACGTCACCATGCAGAACTGCCATCAGACATTCATCTCGAAAATGATCTCGCAGAGGTTTTTTTTTTTTTTTTTTTGCTCTGTCTCTCTGTCTCTCTGTCTCTCTCTCTCTCTCTCTATGTCTGACTCTCTGTCTCTCTGTCTCTCTGTCTCTCTCTCTCTCTCTCTCTATGTCTGACTCTCTGTCTCTCTGTCTCTCTCTCTCTCTCTCTCTCTCTCTATGTCTGACTCTCTGTCTCCCTGTCTTTCTGTCTCTCTCTCTCTCTCTCTCTCTCTCTCTCTCTCTCTCTCTCACCATCTCTCTCTTTTTCTCTATCTATCTATCTGTCTGTCTATCTATCTATCTCTCTCCCTCTCTCTGTCCTTGTGCTGTGACTCAGAAATAAGTTTGTGGTCTGGCACATCTGATGTTTGCTTATTACCGCATTCGCACTGCATTGTGTGACATGGCATTGTGTTTTTCATGTCATACTCTGCTCTGAGGATGTATCATTTTGATCAGTTATCTTAGCTTTTGTCTTTGATGTGATATTTTTGTCTCTGTCATTAATAGCTATGAGAACAATTCTCACATTAATAAAAACTGAATCATCAACAACTGTTCCCTGTTGTGTGTGTGTGTGTGTGTGTGTGTGTGTGTTTCTCTGTCATTAATGACTGCAGAGGCTGTTTCTTACAACTAATGCCTTTTTCTTTTTTTACCAGCCCACTTGGATACTGAATTTAAGATTCATTCTGGGATGATTGTTTGGCTCTGCAAGCATTCTACTGGGTGTAAATTAACACATTTGATTGGTCCGTGCTGTTGTTATAGAGATGGATGGTAGAGAAAGGTGATAGAACTTCCTAGGAAGTCCATCTGCTAGGAAAAGGGAGGAGGATATACCCACAAACATGCATGCAATAATGAAGCTTTTATATCAGACCTCTTCTTTCTGTATTACCACTCTACAGATGGAAATCAACAATCACCCACACAACACATACTGCATAGGTACTGACACTCACACACACAAATGTGCGTGCACACACACGCACACACACACACACACACACGCGTGCCCGCATGCACGCACATACACACAAACACACACACAAACGCATGAGCACACACACACACACACACACCCCTCGTTTGGACAGTCCAGGGCTCTAGGACACATGCCAAGCTATTATACTCTGAAACAAATTTGTAATATGTCTAGGAGGAAAGGCAACTGAGGTAATAACATCAAATGCTAACTTCTGTTTGAAGTTGGGAATTAAATATTGATATTTCAGTATATTGATGTAACTCTTGCCTCTTCTGTCAGAGCACCATATCAAATGTAGACATAATAGGCACGGTATTGCCTGCTCTCAACTTCCTACTGCCTGTATTCTTCTCTCTCACCAATAGATGGCGGTATTGGGTTGGTGCATCTGGTATGCTCTCCGTTCCATGTATTCAGTTTTCATTCGAATGTCCAGTTGGTTACAAATACCTATAAACTTGAATTAGGACTGCGCATTGTGTGTATAGCAAAGAGGTGTCAGTTTTCTCTCAGATAAATATTTCAA
Source organism: Chanos chanos (assembly GCF_902362185.1). Classification (NCBI taxonomy): domain Eukaryota; kingdom Metazoa; phylum Chordata; class Actinopteri; order Gonorynchiformes; family Chanidae; genus Chanos; species Chanos chanos. Next base: position 7,726,411 of record NC_044500.1, on the reverse strand, counting down.
AACATCTGAACACTACTGTTTACAGTCAACCTGAACATTTCCCCTGGGCAGGAGGACTCCCTGCCCAGGGGTAATGTGTATGTATGTGTGTGTGTGTGTGTGTGTGTGTGTGTGCTTACAAGTGTGTGTTTACATGTGTATGTGTATGTATATGTGTGTGTGTGTACATGTGTGGTGTGTTCACATAATCACATATGTGTTCAGCCTAATTAAATCTTTGCCCCAAGCCAAACATCCATAAAGAATTTGACTGCGCTCACCAAGCATCTCTGTAGATTCTTACAACAAGCGCAGCCTGTTCACAGGCTGCTGGCTGGTAGAACCTTCCAGAAGTCCATGTCTGTTACAACATATAAGGAAAAAGAAAAAAAAAAAAAAAAGCCTAACCTAACCAGGATTCCCTGTGGACCCAGCAAGTCATGCATAAGCACACTGTCCAATTACACTTCCACAAGCAGTAATTTACAATGTGTGAATACTAGGCCATGTGACTAATCCTGTGGATGAATACAGAGGTTGTGAGTCAGTGCTCTGTAATCTCCTGGTGCTGTAAGCTTTTTCAGACACAATGTGCTATTTCTGTGTGCTCCCCTTTTGAGCAGTAATCCCAATTTCTGTATGTTTTTTCTTTCTCTCTCAACACCATTTCAGTTAACACAGACAGGTGAAGAGAGGTAGGTATTGAAGAAAGGTAGATTTATAGAGGTCAAAAGTAGGGGAGGGGGAGAGAGAGAGAGAGAGAGAGAAGCAGACAGATAGAAGGGGGGGGGGGGGGGGTTGTGGTCTCATTTTGACTTTGTCATGCTACCGGTAAACCTTCATAAGAACCACTGAGAAGAGGAACAAGAGAAGATTTGACATCTGTTGTGACCACAAGACACAACACTCCCTGTACTGTAGACTATTCTCCCCCTGCTGTCCAAGTTAGTTCAACCCTAGTTCCACCCCTGCTGTCCAAGTTAGTTCAACCCTCCCTATTCAGGGCCTCTTTAGAATAATTACTCCCCTCTGAAACAAATTCAAAACTCAAAACTCTTTTAACAATGGCATCACACCAAAAACATCTGGCACGAGTGTTGGCTCTGTCGAAACCAGTCATCAGCGCTCATGTAGTTGTGGTTTCAAACCGTTTAGCTTGTAGCCTTTACGGTATGTTGTATCAATGTAATTTCCCCTCAACAACGAATAACAACAATCTTAATTACATACTTTTCAAACTATCAGTATCTGTCATCCATGTACAGAAAAGTCAATCTCAGGCTATTTGAGTAGTTCACTTCACACATGTATAATGTAGCAATAAACATCACTGTGACAGGTAAACTTATGATATATTATTGATACTAAACATACAAACTATACAATGAAGTTTTAATGACCAGGAGCTTTTGGTAATGCTATTATTTTCACATTAATAGTCTTAGCATGTGCAAGACAAACAAAAAGTGTTTTGAATTAAATGAATGCTGTCTATGAAAAAGTTCTGTTAGGACAAATTAAAAAAAAAAAAAAAAGACAGACCAATCGATTTGTTCCTCTGATTTAAACAAAGCCATCTGTGTTCGCTTTAAAAATTATGATAAGGTTCACCTTCATTTAGATCAGACAAGAATCAGAATCGGAATCGGAAACAAACACATTATTTCTGGAGGGGAAAAAAAAACAAAACAAAAAAGAAAAAATAAATAAACAAACAAAATAAATGACTTTTGATTGTATCGATACTATCACAAACTAGCATAAGCCCTCTGTGGTTTGTGGAGATTATGGTGTCAAAAACATACGGCAATGCCTCTAAATACCATCATTCACCCGAAAGAGAGGACAAGCCCCTAAACAATTAGTCTAGTACTGATGAAGCACAGAGAGCAGAAACGTCCTTGAATCCTCCGTTCAGATAAGTGGATCTTATAATCAAAGACCACCAGCCGAGACAAATATCAAACAGACCTTGCTCTGAAATCAAATCAAAGATTTTTTTTTTTCCCTACGATTCTCAACAGCCAATCCCGTTAGTGTTTCATTAGCCTGACTTACAAAACACTCTCTCTCTCTCTCTCTCTCTCTCTCTCTCTCTTTCTCTCTGTCTCTCTCTCTCTCTCTCTCTCTCTCTCTCTCTCTCTTTCTCTCCTCCCCCCCACTGTGAGATAAAGGGTAATGGACAGTACCAGACTGATTTTCAAAAGAAATGTTGAAAACGTATTTACCACAAGGTGAATGGATCCATTCCAGTGCTGTGTGTAGTGAAGTTTGTAATTAAGCCAGTAATAAGGGCGGTTAACACAATTTCAGACTCTGGAAGGGGTTAATGACCAATCTGTGTTTCAGACTTCAGTGAAGCTAGAGACTTTTACATATGGGTTTTTGTTTGTTTGTTTGTTTGTTTGTTTGTTTGTTTGTTTTAAATGAGTGGCTCTAATACAGCATTCATTCCATATTCACCACTGGATAATCATCCTTATTTTAACTTTCATATTGTTGACTGATTTCAAAGTTAGGTATTATGAAATCTTAATGATTAAGAAAACATAAAGCTGCAACACATCCATGGGGGAAAAAAAGTGTAGAATACATCATTTTAAAATGACAGATTCTGTATTATAAAAAAGAGCTATACTGCCCAGTTTTCTTCTCTTTTCTTTTTTTTTATGAAATTCTTATGACCATAAGTCTTTTCAAGTCGCGCAGGAAAGGTGTTTTATTGACCCCTACTGGTGAAAGATGGAATTGCATCTTCTTTAACCCCACACCCATTCGGAACGCTGTCCACATTTCCTGTATGTCAAAGGTCACGTGTCTTCTCGTGCTCATCTTTAACCAGAGCTTATCTAGGTTGTCCATGCTCAGATCAAGTTTTCCTCTCTGAGAACACCCTTGAAGGAGCAGACTCCCACGTCACTGCACTCCTCCCCAACCACCTCCTAATAAAACTTTCCATGTTTAAGGTCACAACATCAATACACAATAAAAAAAAAACAGATTATGAATGAACAGCTTCCCTGAGAACAGCATCTGCTCTCTTGCCAGTAAATAGGTATAAAGAAAGAAAAAAAGAGTCACCCACTCAAAACCAGAGGGCGTCAGGTCAGAGAGTTATCGAGTCAAAAGTTGGATGCATCCAGTTCCTTGGTACTGTGAGCTGTCACCAACAGGCTCTCTGATACAGTGTATCCTCCCTGGGGATGTTTTTTTTTGTTGTGTTTTTTTTTTTTTTTTTTTTTTACTGTCGTTCAACACCAGGGGTTTCCCCTTAACCCCAGTTCAGTGATCAACTCTTCCTTAAAGTCAAATTATTTTCATCAGTCCCGTCAGGAACACAGAAAGGCTAATCTGGTGGAAACAAACAAACAAACAAATGAACCAAAAATAAAAAAGTAATTATAAATAATTAAATGATAATATTTTTTACCATTGATCATTCGATCACATACGGGTTTTTTTTTTGTTTTTTTGTGTATGTGTGTTACCGAGACCAGAGGAGCGTATTCATACAAACACAAATACAAACAAACAAACAAAGACACACACCAGACACACATTATGTATGTATCTGCTGTAACATGTAAAATATATCACATTGGTGATCTATTGTGCAAGATTCTGCATATGGCAATGGAGAGAATTACATCAAAAAATATTTTCAGCATTTTTTTTTTCAGCATGTTTTTTTTTTTTTTTTTGTTCTTTGATAGTTTGGATCAGATAAAGAAACCACCACGAGAGATAACAGAATTATTTAAGATACTAGAAATGTGTCTTGGTTCATTTCATTTTATTTGCACCATTTACAAAATCAAATCATTGATCTGGGTGCAGATATTAATGTCAAAAAGCACTATGCAACAAGTTATACAGTTGTAGTAATGTACAGTAGAAGTATACATATATGTTTGTTTGCATGTGTGTGTGTGTGTGTGTGTGTGTGTGTGCGCATGTGTACGTGCGTGCAAATGTGTCTGTGAGAGAATCTGTATGTATGTGTGTTTCTGGCACGTCACACTTGGGTGACTCACTCTGAAACGTGACTGTAGTGTTACGTGCATGCTCTTCCTGGAAGATCACCTCGGAGATGCCACACACACACACACACACACACACACACACATACACACGTACACACACATACACACGTACACACACACACACACACACACACACACACACACACACACACACACACACGTACACACGTACACACACACACACATACCCACATGAGAAAGACTTGCTCTTGCGTCAGATTCACTGGACTTTTCCACCCATGTTTTGATTTTACAGGTGCAGGATTTCTTTTCTTTTTCTTACCATCAGTGAAGTTTACTTCAAAGACGAACTTTTCTTTTCTTTCTTTCTTTTTTCATGTAAATATTGTTCCCACAAATCATCTCTACAAGTCATACCGTCAGAATATCAATATGACGTCACCTGATCAGTGACGTTTAGAGATCTATCAAATAAAGCAAGCCAGGCTGGGGGAATATGACTGTCTTTTGCTGCCATGGAAACATCAGAATGAGTTGTGATGAAAACATGAATTGAAATGGTAAAATGAATGATGTGTAATGATGTATGGGGTGTTCATTGGTTTGTGTAGGCAGCAGTTTGACAGCAGTTTGACTGGTATGGAAGGGGAAACGGGGATTTGAATGTATGGTAAATGACAGGCTTCTGGTAAACCGATGTCAGCTGATCAGTGACATATATGTTCATTTTGAGGGGCGGTCCTTATCTTCACCCCTTTGTCCTCAGGAGCATTCTCTCTCTCCCCCCATGCTCTTTTCTTCCTTCCTCTTCTCTTTCTTCTTCCTCTTCTTCTTCTTCTCCTTCTTCTTCTTCTTCCTCTTCTTCCTCTTCTCCTAAATGGCCAACACTGTTAATCAGATCCTGAAGTTTCTGATCTGTCTGGGTGAATCAGCACCTGTTTGTCATTCTCTTCTCATGAACCATACCATGCATCATATAGATTCTCATCAACATTTCCCACACAGGAAACCCCAGGAAAAAAAAAAAAAAAAAACGCATTACACATGGTGCATTCATATTCGCGTTAAATGCAAGTGGTACTGTCGTGTAAAAATACCTTCCCGTCCAGTAAACCTCTATATGTTACGGACAAGAATTGCAAAAAAAAAAAAGAAAAAAAAGTGGGTATTTCAGGGAATCAAATTGTGACTCCTGTAAATACTGTGAGAACTAGGCCTGTGTCAATGTATATTTTCTAGCAGATGAAATACTTGTCCAACGGGGTAAAAAAAAAAAATTAGATTATGATTCTTAATTTATATTGCTGAAGAAACAAAACTTGAATGAGGCCAGTGCTTGTGAAGCAATTGTGGGAAACACACTGCCCTGAGGTTGGTTTCTCTTAAATCTGTAAGTAGGAGTTATCTGGGAACAGCTCAAGAGGCTCTGGGTCTTCTCCACGTGCAGAAAAAAAAAAATGTAGGTGCCAGCCAGACAGAGCATCCGGTGGAAGGAGTTTTTTAGGCCATTCCACAGTTTAAGTCAAGGAAGAGTATGGGGAACCAGAGTGTGTGGAAAGAGTTTCATTATCACAAGAGGGGACGTCTGAAATATTGTTTGGATTGTTTGCCCATCTTCTCTTCAATCTGATTTTCCCTTTACTTTTTACTCTGATATAATAAAGTGTGGGGGACGCACTTTAAAACTGGGGGACGCTGCCTTATTTAGATGTTTCTCTACACTGGATGTACATGCTAGTAACTCTTTTTTTTTTTTTTTTTTTTTTTTTTTTTTTTGTAAATCAAACATTAAAGTCTTTTTTAGAGCTCTCTGTTCCCGTGGTCCAGTCTACACATGTGGAATGAGGTGACGCAACATATAGACATGCCATGGGGAAGCCATTTTACA